>NC_134827.1:81660691-81913648 GCF_004210375.1 Tachypleus tridentatus | reverse complement strand
AAGATGTGGTAATAACCAACCAAAAGAGATGTAGATCTAATAGAATTAGCATGTAGTTAATCAGATGTTTCTGTTATATAATAGTTTTAATTTCTGAATTTCAAAAGTAAAATATTTTAATTTGTAACGTCTTAGTGTTTACATTTCTGTATCACGTGATGGCACTTGTTTGTTTAAAATTGCTAAACTTAGACATCTTTTCACTTGTGTTTGGTTCACTGAAATTGAATACAGCTTTCAGACTTGCAGATTTTCCTGACATAACATAAAGTTATAGTTACCAAGCCATCCCATAAAGCTCTGTTCGACATACAGTCTTTCAAAATGTAAATAATTCTCTCTCTCTCTGTCTTTGACATTTGCTATTACATTTCAAATCTGCTATTACTATGTTTAGTTTAACCAGCCAAGGAAAGTGTTTTGATGCACAATGTTTAGTTAGAAAACCAGTTAAATTGTAATAATTATAAGACATTGAATTCTTTGTGTTTATTATTGTTTGTGCTCTAAATTGTGTGTTTGAAATTAATAAATAATTTGGGGAAAAAATGAAAAACAGCCCCATGGAAAATTTGGGTTAGCCTCTATCAATACTTTAAGTCTTTGACAACAAAAGAAATTACAGCATTCACAATAAAGTACTAGATTTTTGTTATTTTTTATGCACATATTTTGTTTGTTTTTATTATAAAAATAATACTTATTAGGTAACATTAGAATATATGAATGAAGAAATAGATTAATTTATTTGCAATATATGTATATACTTTTGAAGATTGTTTGTATGACATAACTTTATGCTGTAATTTGAACGAAGTGTATACAAGGTGATTCCTGGGTTGTTACATAGGCTTAGTATGAAGGAAGTTGTCATATTTAACTGATACAAGCCTGAAGATAGTCAGGATAAACAATGATAAGCTTTTATTGTGCTCTGCAGGGATTTTAGAAAGGAAAAATTTTATTTCATATTTTTTTTGGTGTGGTTACAAGGTTAAACAAATGGCCTGAGCTCATGTAATGTGAAGGTAGAGACACTAATGCATGACATATAAATATTTTCCAAAAATAACTTGATATTCAATTAGAAGATTTTAGAAGCTATGCAAATGAAATTTGGAAACTGTAATATTAAAGATATAAACATATTATTAATTTTAGCATGAAAATCACTTTGCTCTCATACTAATCAGAGTTTAAAATTGAGACAAATCTTTATAAAAAAAAAAAAAAAAAAAGGTTCTTATGGATTGATTTTTTGGAGTTCCTCATTAGTTATTGTATCCACTATATTTTGTTTGATAAGAATCACTTTATTGTTTGTTCCTTTCAATTTTTTCAGGGAATATTTTGGAGTGAAAATTGGCCTCTACTTTGCTTGGCTGGGATTTTATACCTGTATGCTGATCCCAGCTTCAGCAGTAGGAGTGCTGTGTTTCATCTATGGGTTCTTCACCTTGGTGGGTGATGCTCACAGGTATGAATTAGGGGAGAAAAAAGTTAAAAGAGTTATCAAACAGTTTATTATTTTTATAACTCATGTTTGATCATTTTCTAAATTATACCTCAAATAAATCAGTTATTTAGAGATATGTAATTGATGGAATGTGTTAAGTAATTAATCACTGGACTAATTAATCAGTGTTTAACTAATTAATTATTTTGCACAAGACATTTGTAGCTGGAATAATTGCAAAGAGTAATAATTGGAACCATTAATTTTTATTGGTTGATATGTTTTTAACCATTAATGTACCTAAAAATATTTTCAATAATTTTTGTGACAAATTGATTTAAACATAATTTCAATTAATTAGTTAGTTTATGTGGCATTATCATTGAAATTGATAGTTGTATATTATGATTGATTTAAATGTTCAACTGTACTGTGTTTATTCTATAAATTTAAAACAAAATTGCATTTTTTTTTTTTTTTACAGCAAGGACGTCTGTGAGAACCACAATGACGTAATTTTATGTCCTCGGTGTGACATAAAAGGATGTAAATATGAACAGCTAGGACAGACATGCACTTTTGTCAAAATTACACATCTTTTTGACAATGGTGCTGCTGTATTTTTTGCTGTTTTTATGTCACTCTGGGGTAAGTATTATATAGATTTACATGTTAAAGTTATATAAATAATATTCTCTTCTTCAGACTCTGTTAGAGCTTTCATACACAAAATATCAAATTTTTTGTAAATTAGTTTTAAGACTTTTTTAAGTTACGCTTTTCTTATGCCTATTTTCTTTTAGCATGTTGACTATCTAACATGCATAGTAATTTTGATTTTAAGGTTAAAAATGTTTGTGTGCATCAGAAAATGTTCAAATTTTACATATAAAATTTTTATAACCTCAGATAATTATCAAACATTTTTGTACAAAGAAAAACATAATGTTTTGTCTGTTATTTTTACTAATGAAACTCTGTATGGGCTTGATAGATTTGACCACTATAAACAATTAGGAAATTAATATAAATAATGCCTTTTTTCATTCTAGAATAACTACAAACTATAACTCATATAAAATAGCTTAAATTTGATAACATTATACATTTATATAGAAGGGGAGGACAAAAGAGTGCCTCTCCCTTGAAAATGTTAATTTATTTGATATTATTTTGGAATAGATCTTGTGAAGTGCATTTAACACATTTTTCTATTATCAAATAAAATATATAACAAATTAACAGTATTTTCGAGGAGGCCACTTTTCTTGTCCACACCACGTACATATATAAATTTATTATATTGATCTTTCAACTGTGTCTGGATAACAGTGTAGAAGTTACAATGACAAGGTGCATGTATGCTCATGCTACCATATCCAGTAACATAAAACTGACCTTACAAAGGACCTGAATTTTGGGAAAGTAACTCACTAAGAAAATCCTCATGATATGTGTGGTAATGGATGCCCATAGCAAAAGGGTTACTTCAACATAAAAACGTCCAACCTGCAATACTTGAAATGGTCTTAATTTCAAACCAACATAAAGCACATCAAATTTGCTACACATTCAAGACTTTAAACTTCTATTACTGAAGTCTCACATCAAACACTTCAAATTAATTCCAAAAGCATGTTATTACTTTGAGATATCTTGTCTGTAATTTGGGACTTTTCAAGGAAAAAAGAAAACACTTTACAAAGTTTATTATTACTAACACTTTGGTGAACAAAAATAGTTGAATAAATTATCATGAGCCATATAAGTTTAAAGAGTAATTTGTATTCTGTTGCGATTTTTGTCTTTAGTGATGATAAACTTTATCACTTTGTTTTTATTTACTTTCAGCCGTTATCTTTATGGAATTGTGGAAAAGATACTCATCAAAAATCACCCACCATTGGGATGCAACGAATTTTGACACCTTAGAGGTAATGTGTACTTTTATTTCAGTTATTAATTTATCACAATGGACTTGTGTATTTGACATGAACTTTTAACCATGGCAGTATACCTATTGTGATTGTGAAGGTACTAGTTGTGTCATGACAAATTTGACAGTAATCATACAAGTATTTTAATTATATGTTGTCAGTGTTGACTGTTATGATTGCAAAGTGATTTTTCATGTTAAGATTAAAAATACTTCATTTAAAAATTTTCAAATTTCACTTATGTAGTTCTTTAAACCTCCTTCATAAATATCAGATGATGTTTGCTGTCAGTAAAAAGTTTATTTTATCTGTTATTTTACAAGCTGTAACTTTCAAATGATCAGCCAATCTAAACATCCTCATAACCACCATAAAATTATGAAATAATTGTTAATTACTTTTTTATTGTGCTAAAATGACAACAAATTGTGACAATATACATCTTCTGTTTCTTCTTAATCTTACAGTTTTATTGACTTTTGAACCATGTTTAACTATTAATCCTTCCTTTGAGGGTTGCGGGTTTGCATTCCCATCACGCCAAACATGCTCGCCCTTTCAGCCGTGGAGGCATTCTAATGTCATGGTCAATCCCACTATCCATTGGTAAAAGAGTAGCCCAAGAGTTTGCGGTGGGTGGTGATGACTAGCTGCCTTCCCTCTAGTCTCACACTGCTAAATTAAGGACGGCTAACACAGATAGCTCTCGAGTAGCTTTGTGCAAAATTCAAAACAAACAGTCCTTCTTCACAAGTTTTAAATCACTTGGTGAACCTTCAGCTCATGTTACCCTTTTGAATTACATTAAACAATATGAAGAATATTTCTTATTACTATTCATTATTTTAGCTAATCTAACCTAACAACTTTCTTGTTTTTTCATTTTAGTTACTTTTATAGTAATAAATAAAGAATATTCATGAAAAACATAAAATGTACTGTTTACCAGCATCTTTTTTTGTTCTTTACTAATGGCACTACCACACTAAATGCCCCTTGCTGATATAGTGGTAAGTCTATGGATATACAACATCATAGAGAACTATTGGCAGCTTGTAAAAGAGAAGCTGTGTGCGTGCTAAATGACTAATTTCCTAGTGTATGACATCATGAACGAATAAGATAGAAAGCCGTAAAATAACTACTTTATAATAACTAATTTACATAAAATTATTCAATTCTTGTAGAGGTGATAAGTAAATTATAAAAAAGGAAGAATCTAAGAACTTAAATACTATTAAAATTTGATTCAGTAATTACATTGTGATGCAAAGTTTACTTGTATACATCGATAATAAACTAGTTTAATTAAATTTTGAATTTAACTCTGTAAAGGTTGTGACATATGCAGCTTGACCTTCTTGATGTGAAAGGGTTAATGACCTTGTTTTCCTGCCTTGAGTGGGTGCTCAGGACAAGTTTGTTTGTTTCCAGTATGATATTTACAGCTACTCTCTAGTATTTTCCTTTGAACATCTTTTCAAACTTTGATTTATAAAAATAATGTTTGAATGTTCCCTAAAGTTATTCTTTTGAGAAAGTTTCTCAAAAATACATGTTTAAAAATGTAAATTTCTTAACACACAGATATGATGTTTTACCTGAACTCTTGATCATAATGTGTGTTTTTTTTATATCACCAGGAACATCCAAGGCCAGAATATTTAGCCAAATTATCAACAGTAAAGAAAAAAGAAAGTAAACTTTATTACAGGGGTAAGAACAGCAGTTATCAATTTATAATAAACATCAAAACAAACATCTGACTTTTGTTTTGTCCAGTCTTGTTTTTATACAAGTCTAGATCTATCTGTTGATGATGATTTTGCAATGTTGTAGTTGATTATCAGATTATAAGTTTTATGATGACACTAAAAGTGTTTGGTATTGGTTTTACAACAAAACTGTAACTAAATAACTCTATCAAACAAAATTAACAAGCGATGTATCTTTTGTATAAATTCTTTCTTAAAATTATTAAACTTAAAAAATGCCTTATTCTTCTTGAAAAATGCAGTTATTTTGAGTAAATGGTCTTCAGAGGTACAATTTTAAAAGGGTGATAAAACACTTTTCTAAAAATAATTCAGTGTAAATGCATTACATGTAGTTTAAAAGACAGCAGAGTATAAAAAATACATGTGAATATCAAAATTTAAAAGATCTTGGTAGAACATTGTTTGAAATTGAAAGTTTAAAATGTCAACTTTATGCTTGTTTCAAATATTCTCATTTAAAGTCCCCGCCTGGCTGCCAGGTGGTTAAGGCGCTCGACTCGTAATTATAATGTGATGGTCAATCCCATTATTTGTTCGTAAAAGAGTAGCCCAAGGGTTTGTAGTGGGTGGTGATGACTAGCTGCCTTCCCTCTAGTTGTATACTGCTAAATTAGGGACAACTAGTGCAGATAGCCCTCGTGTAGCTTTGTGTGAAATTTAAAACAAAGCAAATAATTTAAAGTTCATTACATTTATTTTATCCCTTTTTTAAAAAACAAACAAACAAGTTAGATGTTCCAATGCCTAAGTTGTGGTTTTATTATCCCCTTCAAAAATAATGTAAATTGAACTTCAGAAGGAATATTACAGTAGTTTTTCATCAGTTCTGGTTCTTTTTCTAAGGGCATGTGTTTGAACTTTGTTTCTTACGAGTTATGAAAATTTATTACTTAGTTTTTTACTGATGTGTTTTTCTAAATGCTTCTGTGATGTACACTGTAACAGGTAAACGAACCATGTGTTTCGTTTTGGAAGAGACGAGTACCGTGTACCATATTTTCCTGGTCTGTGGTGTTACTACTTGTGAGTATTTATTTATGAATTAATTTGAGTATGTAGGTGTGTACACTAGAGCTATGTGAACATTTAAGATTTCAGATTTAAAGAAGAACCAATTTTGAGAACAGTGAACTTTAGAAACAGGTTCAGTAGGTAATGAAGACTATTTGACACAGTGATGGTGTTTGGTATTCAGTGGGAATGAGAAATTTATCTGTATACAGGAATATATGTGTATGTGAACTTTATTATTAAAATTATTAATTTGGGAAGGGGTGTATGGATCATCAGAAAAGTTGAATCAAAATATAAAATTGTCATTTCAAGCTGACAACTCGGGACTCTTAAAAGTAAACAAACTATTTTGTCCCCACTAAAATTGATAAGTACTGTAGGCATGGAGTTAATAGAGAGATTTATAATAATCTTAAGAAAATAATACAGACATTACTTGCAGCTGTATTTATTTACTTTGTTAGAGCCTTTGGCTATAGGCTTGACAATACAGTCTCTGCATTTTGATTCATGTTGTTTCTTTATTTTTCTGACAATCTAGAATGAGTTTTAATTATATTGTTACTTAAGATGTTTTTTTTTAATATTCATTAATAGAGAATACATTCTAAACTTCACAAGTGCATGTGAATTCAATTGAATGTTACATAATTTTTGACAGTTTACTGTTGCTTGTGCTTTATGTTCCACTTATCCACCACATATTAAAATAAATGACACATATTCAAGATAAAATAAACATATTTACTGGTATACACCTGTAACATACAAACTGTAAAATTGTTCTCAAAGGACCATTGTGAAGGCAAAGATTGTATGATCACAAATTTAATGAGTAGCTTCCATCAGCTTGAACTATTATATAACAAAAGATGAACAGTAACAAAGGAATCTCATCAGAATGGAATAATGTTTCTTTTAAAAAAATACAACAAAGTTTAGTGCAACATAAACATACACAGTCACATGCTTACTTTGATAGGTTTACATAACAATATGTTTGTTCTTCAACAGCCTGCTGTGTACAAGTGTTTGTTAGAAAAAGGCAACACAAATAATTCTCTCAGTGGCACACTTTGCTAAATTGCTAATTATCAATAACTTTTACTACCACTACCTGTTTAAAATTGCAATAGCTATATGAAAGAGTAATATATGCAGTGGTAATAAATACTGAATATGTACTTGTGACTTTTGCTAAGTACAAAAAACAGTAGAAAGAATTACCGATGTGATATTGAATAGTAGCATCTGTTATGGTAATCATCCAGTGTCAAACAGCTGTTGAAATGTTGCCAAGGAAATAAATTTGAGTAATGATGAACAACAGTGGCTTGAATAACAATATCCATCATCAGAATCGCCTAATTTTGTTGTATCTGTTTCCAATAAAAACACTAGAAAATGCACAAGCTGTAGTTTCCAACTAATGCACATACTAGTAAAACACTGGATTTTTTGATGGCTAAAAATGAAGGACTCAGAAAATTTCACAGCATGACATAATTAAGGATGGGAAGTAAGTTCAAAAGTACTGTCAGTTTCTTGCAGAAATCTCAGTGGAGTCCTGTAACAAAATAAATATCATTTGAAATAATTTTATAGTGGAATCAAAATGATTAATTGTGGCTTGAGTTAAGCTGTCAGCAATAGATCTACAGTTTTGTTTGCTTACATTTTTTTTGTGATCTCTATTTGTGGATTTTAAATACCTAGTTTTTAATTATCTGCTATGTTGACTTTTTTTTAGTGCACAACAATGAGAAAATATGTGTTTAGAGTGAGACACGACCCCCACTAGACACGTATAAAATTATTCCAGTAGGAAAACAGCCCTTTCAAATAAAACAAGTGTGTTTAAAACGTCTCTTTAAATAAAGATTTGTGTCTTTTGAAGTAATTATTTATCAAGGTTTTGTGACTTGTTTAACGTGAGTCCAATATGAAAGCAGTCACTCGGAACAACGTTGTATCTGTTATGCACTTATAACCACGTAAAGCATCTTTCACTGAAAATTAACTGATTTTAAGTGAGCATTCCATACAGCATATCTTTCTATGTTGTGGTTGAAAATGCTCAGTCGATTTTGCTGTAGTTTTGTGTAACAATAACATGAATAAAAATAACACGATTAAGTAAGGAAATTTTAACTTTGTCTCAACAATCATGTATTTTGCTTATTATCAATCTTTTGGTGGTCCAGTCTATTTACAAGAAAAGTTTTCAGTGGTGTTTCAAGAATGAGTCTACTTTTAAAGGTTTTTTCCCAAATGATCAGAGATTACTCAAAGGCTTAAAGAGACATCCCAGTACCACAGGTGGTACTGTTTTAGAGTAAGGCTGCATTCTTAAATTAAGATGACTTATAACTTCATGGTCATTGATTTTGGTTCTATGTTTAAAGAAAAATTGTTTTTAAAAGATGCATTTTGTAAACTTGGGAGGATTTTTTTATTATTTTCAGTGAATCCAGTTTCCAATTTTTTGCAGTATGGTATACAAAACAGTTATTTCTCATAATTGTCTCCACGGATAGGTGTACTGTATTTCAAGATGGCTGGTATGGATATTAAAACTCTTATTAAAATAAATTAGAAAACAATGTTTCACCTTCTTAGGAATCTCAGGCCTTCAGGTTAAGAAAAAGTTTTAATACCCATACCAGCCATCTTGAGATACATTTTTACTTGATGTGGGTTCCTCATCATCATGAAAGAGATATAGTTTTTCTGTTGCTTCACCTTCTTCCAAACTCTTTTCAGTCGATTGCCATACCTACATATCTTGGCAGATTATCTTGAAACTTGGTAGGGTCATACTTTGATCCAGTATGTCCAGTAAGTATTTTCATTTTTTTATTTAGGCTTTTTTAAGGGGTCAGATGCCAAACAACCCAAAAATATATATTTTGGGCTCTTGCGTGGTTATATTTACAGCAGTCTGGAAGTCAACTGGCACAAATGTAAATATTCATGAGCTCAATGCAATGACAAACAAAAATAGCTAGATTTGCCCATTTTGAATCTTTTTTTTTTTTTTTTTTTTTTTGGGGGGGGGGGTGGAGGCAGGAAGAGATCTGAAAAAAGCACAATTTAGAGATATTTGTTGATCATTTACTCAGCCATATTTTGACCAATTTACATGGTAGCTGGTAGAAAGATATTTTTGTACAGGTCCCAAACATTGACAAACAAAAAATTGTGAAATTGCCCATTTTTAGTAATTATAAAATGGGTTAAGATGCCACAGAAAAGCATAACTTTAGAGTTGTTTGATCAGTTGCAGATTTCATGGTTTTTGTTTTATCATATCCTGCAAAACAATTTGCTGCCTAGAAAATCTAGGCAAAGACTTAGTGAACCACTCCATAAAAGGACAAATAACCTCCAACTGTGTGAAGAAATCTGGACTTTAACTGCCAGACTCCAGTTATAGTTTGCTACAGCAAAGTGTTTTTTTTTAAGTTCCCTAAAACTATTTTAAATTTACATACATATTCTGTGTTACAGTAGGTCTTGATGCAGTGATTCTTTATAGAATTAAATTATGTTTTGTTCTTTAGATAACAATAGCTATTGCTGCTGTGGTTGGTGTGATTGTTTACAGAATATCCATTCAAACTGTTCTGTACTTCACATTGAGTGACAATCAGACACTAACCAGCATGGTATCTCTTACTACCTCTGTGACAGCTGCACTGTTGAACCTTGTATGCATCATGACCTTTAACCTGGTAGGTCACTTAAATGAGAAACATTAGGGATATGAAATTCACCTATTTCTAGTTGTGTAAAATGTACTTTTTATGGCTTTATTGAAGATGATATGGATCAAATACCTGCTTATAGTGATATGTGTATATAAGAGTGTGTGTGTATATATGTATATATATGTATCAAGTACCTGTTTAAAGTGGCACGTGTGTGTATATATGTATATAGTTGTATGTAAGCATATTAGTTTTGTTGTTTATTTATTTTTTACTTTGATTTCTTAATGACTAAAAGGAAATGTTATATGTAATTACTTGTAATTTTTTAAGGTCGTTTCTTGTTTTCTTTTCAGCTGTAAATAATGTAATTTTTTTTTTTCATGTTTGTATTTTCAAGAATGAAATTAATATAGCTTGGAATTTTTTTATGAATGCACCAAAATAACCATAAGAAAATCTTTATATTTTGCGTGCCAGAGAGATTATTAAAATAATGACAAACCCTCAGTATTTAAGTTCAGATGCAAGTAACACTACTATATATTTGTTTTGTAAGATCTTCAGTAGTACTTTTCAGTTTTGGCCATTTCAGCCATGGGGGCATTATAATATGACAGTCAATCCACACTATTCATTGGTAAAAGAGTAGCCTCAGGTGTGGCTGTGAATGGTGATGACTAACTGCCTTCCCTCTAGTCTTATGCTGCTAAATTAAGGACGTCAAGTGCAGATAGCCTTTGTGTAACTTTGTGCAAACTTCAAAACAAACCAAACCAAATAACTTTTCAGTTTTTTATAAACACACCCATCATCATTGAGTGGTCAAATACTAGGCACAGGAATTAGTGTACGTTGATCATGCATTTGTTCTTTTACCTTTGGGCTGGGCATGTATAAATTTGAATTAGAAAAACTTGATTTAAACTCCAAAAATTACAAGCCAGAGTAAAAAAAAACAAAAGAGAAAGAACACTTAACCAGGGATAAAATTACCATATTCATATCACACTGATATCTGAAACATTTTGGTATTGTTTCATTATTTGTATGCTAGGCCTAGTGGTCAGTGTTCTGAACTCTGAACCTGGGGGTTTATGGTTCTAATCCTGTTGCAGCAAAATGCCCTTCAACCTTGAGATTATGTGAATGTTGTAAAAGTGATTGTCAAATCCTGTTATTTGATTAGAGTAACCAAAGAATTGGCAATAGGTGCCATTTCATAGTCTTATCAGTTTAAAGTTAGGGATGGCTAGTGTAGATGTTCTTTCTGAAACAACTGACTAACTATTAACCTTTTCTAGATTTATAGAAGAATAGCCACCTTCCTCACTGAATTGGGTGAGTTTTACTTGTTTCTAATATTGGCAATTCCAAATGAACATAGGTTATTTTGTATGTTTTGTTCATCATTTTGAATAACAAAATTTAACCAGAATCTGACTGCAAAAGTTCTTATCCATATTTATTTTAGTGCTAGATAAATACTGTTGCAGTCACACAAAGTTTATCAGAATAATTTATACATCTTGAAAAACATATACATTTTATTGGTGAATAAATCCAAATTATGCACACTTTTCAAAATAGAACTTATTTCTTTAAAAAATTAATTTATGCCACATTATGCATGTTATCTGAATTTTTAATTAACTTTTCTGTTTGTACAGAATGTATTAAAATAACATTAGAAAGTAATTATGTAAAAGTATATTGAACATCACTAACAGCACACTTTATCACTTTACCAGTCTTAGTTTTATTATTGATCATGTCTGAGTGTTTTGTTAAATAAACTAGTGGGTCAGTGTGAAACACAGTAAAGTATATTTAGTTGCAATACCATATAGTCTTGTGATCAAAGCAGTGAAAACTGTTCACATTGCTAACATATATATGCAGAAATACATGAAAAATTGTATAGTATTTATATAAATATATTTATGATAATTTTAAGGTTAGATGATTATTTGTAACTTTTAATTTGGTATTATGTATTTGATTTGATGACAGTTCATGATGAAGAACAGTAAATATCATATACAGTGTACAGGGATACTGAAAAGGAAAACTTGTAAATACACATTTTAGAGGCAAGCACAATATGCAAGCAGTGCCATGGATATAGTATTTTTAGTCTTTACATAAACATCAACATGTTAATATGTAACTCAGATTGTCATCCTTTCTTGATTAGAAATACTTTTCCAGTGTGTTTTATATTTAGCATACAACAGACTTGTACATTCTACTAACAACTTGCAACATCTTGTGTAGATATCCATAATAAATTCAGAAATATAGTGAACATTCCATCTGTAATATGGCATTTGTCCAATAAACCGACCCCATGCATTTTATATTAAGGATATATGTGTGTTTCAACATAATTTTTTATAAACTTGTGTATGAAGGCTACTAATAAAATAAATTTTAAAATATGGAATTTTATTTTGAGATAAAATCATGTTACAATAAACAATAAAACATCTCTTGTTAATGCAGTCAATTGATGTAGAGATATTACATAAATTGGCTTCAGTACTGCATGTTATATATTTTAAAATTGTCAAAGATTACTAAAATGTGTATAAAATTACCATAAAAGATATTTCCACTGTAAAACTAGAATGTAAAGCTCTTTTTTTCTGTTACAGTATGGAATGAAGTCAATCATTTTGATTTAAAATTAACTTGTGTTTCCTAATGATTTGGCTTGAGAAGTAGTTCGTGTTTGCTAATTCATGGAAACTAGTGTATCTAGACCACAACTGTCTTGATCAACAGTCATTGGTATCCTACTTCTGACAACAACAACAAAAAAATGGTGGAGGCTAAGATAAGGCTTAACATTTATTTAGATCATGGACAAATTAAGAACAATACGGAAAATTCGTCTTCAGTTCCTATGATTTGTATTTTATTATGACTTCCTCTCCCTCAATACAAAAATATTTGACCGTAGTATTTCTAATTACTCAAAACTACATTGCAGAAATATCTTTGCTCCGTGTGACAGCAGCAGAGTCACCTAAAAGCTGGACCTGAACCAGACGTAGAATGATATTTATAACTATGGAAAATAATGAATTTTGTAAATAAGAAATAATTCACTTTCAGACAGAAAGATATTTATACTCTAAAGATTTGATTTGAAGAATAGAACTTAATGTTTCACCTAAGAGCTCTAAAAACCTCTGACATGATGGATGTTAAATGAGGAGTTTAATAGTATTATCAATTGGTTGTCATTAGTGTTAAGGTAGTTTATCAAACATTTTTTATTTATGTCAACCTTTTTCTGTATGTTAATATTCTTTTGTAAAATAGTAAATACTGTTCTGAAATATTGTATATAGAAATACATCGCACTCAAAGTGATTATGAAAATAGTTTGACTTTGAAGATGTACATGTTGAAGTTTGTCAACTACTATTCATCAGTTTTTTACATTGCATTTTTTAAAGGAAGGTGAGTAATTTGTGTTAAAATATGAAATGAAGTTGTTTACAAAAAAAAGAAACAGTGAACTCAAAATAAATGGTACTAAAAGACAGCTGATAATACATAGTTATAAAACTAATCTTTCAAGTTGTTTTGTAGACTAACTTATTACTGTTCATAGAAGTGTTTAAAATCACATGTAACATGATTTTGAAACATTTTAATATCTGCATGTGTAGGTTGAAGTAGATTAAGTTGTTGAAGCAATGTGCTAAACTGTTGTATTTACCTTTATGTGTTCATTTTTTTCTACTTTTGTTGGTTTTTAGTTTTTAATACAAAGATATTATTACAATTCATATGTAAGAAAAATGTTTTAAGCAATAAAACAAACTTGTAACACCATAATAAAGGGTATTCCCTTTCAAATTCAGATTATAGGTAACTAATCAAATATTGAAGCACATTATTTTTTGTTCATTAAAATAAACTTAGCATTATGAGGGCCCTTTATTTATAAATATTGCAGATAAAATTAATGTTTTAGCTGAATAATATAATTTATTGATGTACAAGTCTAAATATAACAAGCTAAAATGTTTTTTACATTTATTGTGCTTACAGTGAATTAAATGGTCATGGAAATTTTAATAATAACTTATTGAAATGGCATAGAATTCTTTATTTTTTAAAAATGTCCTAAACTTGTACTTCTTACCCCAATGACACAGCAGTATGTCTGCAAACTTACATTGGTAGAAACTAGGTTTTGATACTGGTGGTGGGCAGAGTACAGATAACCCATTGTGTAGCTTTGTGCTTAATTACCCACAAACTTGTGGTTTTACCTTTGAGATTTTAGGAGACTTAAAATGAAAAAGGACAATGGAGAAAGTGTGAATAGTTCATCAATACAGAATTGACTTTTTTAGATTTTATTTTTATCTTTATGTTACATGTGAAGAAAGTTGTTTATGTTAAAATTTATCTTTTGATGCAACAGGTTTGTTGGGTATCCAGGACATTACAATTCATTGTTTGGATATCGACAAGAGGAAGTATGTATAACATTGTCAGTTTTTTGTTTTATAAAAGTTCAGATGTTAAACTGTTATTTAAATTTTCTTTTTTGTACACAGTTTATTCATAGTACCGTATAATAATTCCAAAACATACTTAACATCTGTTGACATTGTAGCTATTTCTCAATATCCAGTGTCATTAGCTGCTCGGTCCAGTGGTTCTTTGAAGACATTGTGTCGGCTGGTATGTGGAATACTTCTATTACACTCCTATCTTTTGTTTACATGATCTGGCCAATTTCTCTTCTGATGGTGTCCCAGTACTTCCTGTATATTTTTTTACCACATCTGCTAGGCTTTTACCAGAAATGAGTATTTTCCTCAATCATATACTCTTTTATTTTTTCAGGGTCCCTTTATTTTCATGGTATCTCATTCTGGGGTGAGTGCTTCTGAGGCAAGTATGCTTTCTCTTTTTGACTTGATACTAGCAACTACTTTCATTATAATTACTACCACCAGTATGCAACAGGTTCTGTCAAAATGAGGTGCCCTGTAAGATCATTTAGGCACCTACCAGATGATATTATCTTATTGTGGATTGCCACTCATGGACATTCATGAATACAGCTAAAAGGATCTTGCTAATCTTCATATTGAATAAATTGTGATTGATTTGCTTTGAAAAAATGTAGGGAACTTGATTCCCCTATTGCACAGTTTCCAGAGCTCTGTTTTTCAGGTCTCCCCAGTGCATTTTAGCACACCAGGCTGTATTAGTGAAGCTTGAGAATCTGTGGCAGACAAGAGGCTTTTCCACCAAAGTTTTTGAGTGTGTTCAACCACTCTTGGAGAAGAGGGCAAAGTCAGGGGTCCTCCTTCTAGGGTTTCTAGATGTTTTTTTTCATCTTTCAGAAAGAGTGGCTCCAGCCTTCCTGGGAACCTACTCATAAATTTGGTTCATATTTTGCATACAGTTATCTAGTTGGGGAGTGCAAAACCCTTCTCTTTGATCAGTGCCAGTTTTGGTTATCATTTATGGAGGTTGGTTCACTATATCATAATTTTGAAACTAAAGCAATTCCATTGTAAGTCCTTGGTTGAGTGCAGGTTCCACATGATTCCAGGGTTAAGTAGAATACACCTTATCCACTTGGTTAGAGACTGAAAACAAATGTTCATAATTCCTTACCAGATGAGTTCTGTTCATTTGTTGAGTATGACATATGGGATCCCATTATTCCTAGCCTCGGGTGTTACCTTTTGGACTTGTTAAGTGTTGCTTACTTTCGTGTCGTTATTCTGATGGTGCCAAATGCAACATTCTTTGGTTACATGTTGGTATCTAAAGTGTGTGTGTATATATACACATATAACATTGTGGTCTGATAACCATAGCCAGCAACATGGGATATAGGTACTACAACCCCTTAATTTCAACCCTGAGCCATAGAATCTTGGCTGTCTGGTCAGGGTGGCCTACTTGATGATTATTCATATTCTGTTCTGCCTTTGATTTAGGAACAAAGCTCCAAGTGAAGAGCATATTTTTCATAGAGGTAGGGTGTAATTTCCACACTCTTGTACCACTTTTCTCTTGGTACATTCCTGTTCTATACAAATGCTTTGTGTGTGGATCATGCCTGCACTGCCCCCCTACACTTTTATCAATGTGAGATTCTAGCTAGAGTGTTGGTGGATGGTAAGTATTATTGGAAACAATTTTCAATTTAAGTAAAATGTTAACTTTTATTTTTAGATAACTTTAGAAAATAAGCCTTCTAGAGGCTTTTAATTTCTCAGTAATCTTGTAATTTTTAAGAAACTAAAACTGGAATGTAATTGTCACTTTTCTGTTCTTTAAGTCATAATAAATAACATCATGTTGTTGTTTGCAGTTTATTATTTATAAAATCCTACCTTTTTATTTACTTTTGCACTACCAAAATAATTAAGACAACTTGCCATTTTCAGACTTTCATTTATATCTCCTGGTAATATTGAAACATGAATGTTGTAAAGTGTCTTTAAAGTTGATATAGTCATGTGAAGATTGTATGCAAAATGGTGGTCAGTTGGCCAAAATGGCCATTAACTTAATTAACTTCTAAATACGTAAGGATATTATGAGTTAAGAATTTAAATAATAAGTTAAAAAGTAACTGAAACATTGAAGGAAATATTTTATTAATAATTGTGTTGTTTGTTCTTAGTTTAAGTTGAAATTTGCAAATAGGATTTGATTTTATACTGTATCTATAAAACTAAATATGTTCTATAATTAAGGACTTTTGTGATTTTCTTTTCCAATGTTCTTTTTTTAAGTTGTCTCTTAGACATATTCAAAAGAATTTTTGGTTTTTTGAAATTTTATCCCAAGAAATTATAAGTATCCAGCATTGTCACTGTGTTGTAGAAACAACACTAAACATAAAGCATTGTAAAACTATCTCCAATTTGCACATATCATTCAGTGTTGCTCAGACCTGTGTTTAGGCCTGAGTTTTATTGCTACTAGCAGTAGTATAGATCTAGGCTTAGATAAGATCCAAGATCAGTAATAATTATTCATTTATACACAGACAAATGTAATTTAGATTAGAAAGTAACATACCTAAATTACTTCTTTCTTGTTCTAACAAACTGCATTTTGATATATGTACATAAGCTCCCACATGACCTTACTAACCAGCACTGTTTGAGGTAATCTACTTTACACAGACAACACTGATCTATGACCTACTTTATCAATATGTATATGCTCAATCTGAAACCTGGTTAGACAATGTTTTGCTCAATAACATAATAGCAATCAGTCAAATAACTATAAGAAGTCCTGTATTTGCACTGGTATTTGGGACCTGAAGTCATAAATTCATGGTAAAAAAACATGAAATCTTGATTTTTATTCAAAGAACACTTCCTGTTGGCTGGGAAAAATAGCAATATTAACCCTTTTCTGTAGACATTTTTTCTGTGCATGTCTTAAGGTTTTAGTGAGTTACATTCAAAAGTTGATTAAAGTATTTTCTTTTCATGATATACTAATAAATAAACTCTGAAAACATAGCTCTTAATCCATATTTTAATAGTATACAAGTTTAAAGATTTTACTTTCAGAAGGCAATATTTAAAATAAAAAAACTAGAATTTTCTAGTGTAAGAATTGTAACATTTTCTCTCTAGGCCTTTTCTTCTCTAATTTATTTACCACCCCTCCAAGAAGTAGAAAATGAAATTTAATGTAAATCACTTATTATTATATAATTTCACTAAGGCATACTATAATTTTCATAGCGTTTGATATTATTTGGTTCCAGAGACATGAAATCAAATCTATCTTGCCACACCCACTTGTGACGTCCTCTTTATTAGAAATTACCAATAAGTGTTTAAGCCACTCAGTTCAGTATTACTTAAAAACCAATAGAAAGCCGTGGTTTTCATCTGTCAAGTGATTTATCATATTGCAATGTTTCCTGTAAATAAAATTCCATATTTTGCTTTCAATTTAACCTTGATTGCCATGGGAAATTATTGTTTAAAAATAGAAATATCTTTAGATCAGTTAGGTTAGATTGAGTAAAATAAGTACTACTGTTACTACTAATAATAATAGGCCTGGCATGGCCAGGTGGTTAAGGCACTCGACTCGTAAATTGAGGGTGGCGAGTTTGAATACCGTCACACCAAACATGCTCGCCCTTTCAGCCGTGGGGTCGTTATAATGGTACAGTCAATCCCACTATTTGTTAGTGAAAGAGTTGGCACTGGATGGTGATGACAAGCTGCCTTCCCCCTAGTCTTGCACTGCTAAATTAGGGACAGCTAGTGCAGATAGCCCTTGTGTAGCTTTGCACAAAATTAAAATAAAACACACCAAAAAACACACAAACAAAAAACTAATAATAATAGTAATATTTTAAAAATGTTCATGAGTAGCTCGTGCATAATGGAATTCAAAAGCATAGCAAGAGCTGCATATTTGTCACATGATTTACAACTTATTAAGGCATGAATAGTAATTAGTTAGGGGTTATAAAGGCAATAAAACAATAACATTTAACAATGTATACACATACACACACTATTATGAGCATAAAACTATTTAGTATAAACATAAGTAGTTTAATATCACAATTTAAAGTCATTCCAGACAGTCATTCTTCACTGCTTCATGGGTTACACCAGTAACAAGGATTTAGGTTTAGATATTACAGAAAAGGTTTGAAATTTTTGAGACTAAGAAAAGTATTTTTAAGCTAAACATGGAAATCAACATTCAGACTAGCAAACAGAAATTCTCTATTTATTCATCTATACATATGTAAGTATTCACAGATACATTTTAGTGAAAATACTTCATCAAAAAATATAATCTTTGGTGTGCAAAAAACTTTTTATGTTTACTTAAAGCCTGCCAAATGATGTGAATACATTGTAATACTATAACAAGCACAGAATAATTGTTAGGTCAGTTCCTGGGATTGAGCCTGTCATGAGAAACTTAAACTATGAAGAATCAATCAAAGTTTTTCATGTTAGTCGCACACATTCTTTAAATTTTGAGGTTTGAAACATTATTTTTTTGGACCATTTGATCCTGGGCAAGTTATTAGTGCTCTCACTCACTAACTTGTATCTTATTGTACTTTTCAGTCTTGTGTCCTTTCTGAGATATTTTTTAAAGTGGTATTGCCACAGTAATTTTGAAACTGTTTTTCTACATTTCTTTCTAGTGTGGAACAGGAGGGTGTTTGTTTGAACTCTCTTTGCAGTTAGCTATAATTGTGGCAGGGAAGCAGTTCATTAACGCCGTGGTGGAAATGGGTGTTCCGTAAGTTTTTTAGTTAAAATAGACATTTATTGTAATAATTTCATGTAAGAACATTTTCTATGACAGTTGGCTCATTTTGAGATATTAGAACTGTTGTACTTTTTTTTTCAAAAAGTGATTTTGATATGTTCAAGATTCATAGTTTATTAATGTTCAGTCAAACATGTAGTATGTCAGATTGTATGTAAAATTAAACTATTTATACATTCATGTCAACAACAAAAACTGATATTATTTTAAAACTAGGTAAAAATATTTTTGTATTTATCTAGATGGCTGTTACGGGTTTACAAGAAGTGGTCAGTGCATAAAAAGGGTCAGTGTGCTCATGAAAACCATGCACCCACTCAGTGGGAGAGTGACTACAACTTAATAAACCAGGAAGAACTGGGTCTTTTTAGTGAATATCTTGAAATGGGTAAGGCTTAAGTTTAAAATAATGATGTGAAAATAATTACATTAATAGATACATATGTTCTACATAAAAAGTTGAACAGATTAAAATGGTACTTTTTCCATGTCTGTGAAAAATGTTAGATCTTTAACAATGACCTTGTAGTTTGTACATCATTCAAGAGCCTTAAAATCAAGTTATTCTAATTGTAGTTAACTGAGTAACTGACTACTATGGAAATGAATGAAATATAATTATTTTAAGTATCTCCAACGTAGTTTAAAATACTTTTAGATATATAATGTATAATTAACAGTAAAGATGAAATGTGTGATATGATAATAATGTATGTGAAAACGTAGTTGGAGCAGCATTTAGAATGTTTTGATGATGTAGAAATGGATATGAATTGTGTTTATTGCTTAGCCTGAAGGGTTATAATGCTAAGATTAAACATTTGATTCCCGCTGTGGTTATGGGTCAAATTCCACATCGTACAACTTTGCATTTAACAAGAAACAAAGAAATTTTTTTTTAATGTTATGGGTTTCAGCTTGTTTTTCAGAACAGTTTAATGTATAGAGGAAACATTTATTAAATACCTGTAAAACAGCTACACCACCTCAATGATTAGTATTTTTTGGAACAGCAATTTTAAAGGTCCTTGTCTGTGTTTTAGTTTGTTTGTTTTTTAAATGAAACATTATTAATATGCTACTTGATTTTGATGTTAATGTTTCTGTCTTGACTTTCATGTCAAACTAGAAATTAAATCTCTTATTCAACCACCTCTAGACCTGAATCAACACCATAAGGTTAGAATTTCTGTGTAATAAAGTGTGATACTTCCAAGGAGTCACCACATGTATTATTGTTATTGTAGTCCACGAATTACATTAATATATTTAACTGTCTAAATCATAAAAACTTCCTCAAACATTAAATGTACAGTTCAATTAATAAACGTTTCTGTAATTTGTTCCCTTCTCCAGTGTTGCAGTTTGGATTTGTCACAATTTTTGTGGTTGCATTTCCTCTGGCACCATTATTTGCTTTAATAAACAACATCACAGAAATCAGGCTCGATGCTAGGAAGTTTATCACTTTCTTACGACGACCTGTTGCAGAAAGAGTTAAGAACATTGGTGAGTGCACAGTGTGGTGAATACAGCAAGCTGTTTAGTTTTAGTCTGTTAAGAAGAAAGTAAATTGACAATGTTACATATTTTTTATTTCAGACAAGTCTCTGATTTATTATGTTACATACATTATGTATTATTGCTCTAAATAATCACTAATTTGAATTTAGTTGTTATTTAAATGTTAGTATGTATTAAAATATGATATTTCTCAACAAGATTGGCATGTACTGTTCTCTATTATGACTCAAATATATTAAAATATGCAAAAAGAAAAACGACACAAATTATAATTATAGTTATTACAAATTAGGGTTTAGGTACAAGAGTTTTAGAAACAATACTGAGTTTTATATATGATCTAGAACCCGATATTTTATCGACAGTTCAGGCCCATAACAAGCAAATTCAATCCGAGTTGAGACTGTCACACATCACTTAAGCTGGCTATCTTGTATGGCTTTGCACTGATTACAAACTGACTTTTTCCAGGGATGCTATTTAATGTCCTTGTAGAAAAAATAATATCCCAAATTAATGTGTTGAAATTGAATGGTTTGTAATGTTCAAAATCTACTGCATACCTGGTTCCCAATTTTGTAGTTTTATGATTAATTGGTGTTAATCACAATAATAGCTTCTGAGGCCTATATCACACTGACTTTAACTGACTAATAATATTATTCCTGCTCTTGGGATGTTGGTTTATATAGTATATTGTGAGTTTCTAGAATATTCACCAAAGTTGGAAGATGCTAGTGTTTTCATAAAATAAATAAATATTAAATCTTACTCTTGAGATTCTTCTGCAAATTTCAAGAACAGATGGGACTTGTGCAATACACAGCCAACAATATACATCACATGCAAAAAAGGAAAACTATATTGAAATAAATGTAGGTACTAAAACAAATGTATCATGGTAAATCTGTTAGAAATCACAGTCTGAAGCTCTTAAAATGTAGACAATAATGTTGTGATACCCAACTTCTTTGTGACATACAAACACTCTTCCATTAACTGAGTGAGGACTGTCATTAGTAAATAATAACAATCATTTGACAGTCATGTGTGAACCAATCAGTTGTAAGAAATATTTGGATTTTAGCCTTTTAGGTATTTTCATTATGACATTTCTAGTTACCCAGATAGTGAAGTAATCTAATATTCATACTTTGAAGTTTGTTTTATTTCAAACCTTGATTTTTTTACACTAAATATACAGAGAAGAATTATTAGAGTTAATTAATAACTCCTGATTAGTCTTTAGTGATAAGTATTAATTCATAACTTAGCTGAGATATATATAATCCATTCTATACATGAATGTAATGTTAATGAAAGAGAATTGTTTTGTAAGCAAAAAAATAATAAAAAGATTAGACAGTAAAGTTATTGAAATATATTCCAGTTATCCTAATAGGTTGATTCTATTTTGATAGGAATATGGTACAGAATTCTTAATTCTGTTGGAAAGATTTCTGTCATCACAAATGTAAGTACAGAGAATTATGAGCAATGTTTGTACTTGTTCTTTATACTAACTGTTAGTAATATCACATACATTGATTACAGTGATAAAGGAATACTTCATACGCATGTATGATATTAGAGTGAGACACCTTAAGAATCATTATAAGTGAAATAAACTCTTTGCATTTCCTTTCAAATTTTATCTAAATTATGAAATTATTTTGAGAAACGTTTGATGTTTAAGGTGATTATTAAATTAATGTAATTAATGTTATAAGTATAGGTCAGTTCCAAAACTGTAACTTAATATGATCTCTTTTAGAATTTCTGTGTACTTGTGTTCTTTCTGCAGTGATTTTCTAAAGCACCTTTAGTGGGTTTATAAAATACATTGATGTGATTTCTTTTTTGTGAGTCAGTTTACAAGTTTACACCTACTGACCATTGGTTGTTATTAATTAAAGACGAAATTTTGTGCATTGAAGAATTGTCATGGTGTTGATCTATCACAATTTTGATGTGATATAAAAACTTAATTGTTACTATTATGAAGAGACAGGAGTTTATAATGTATTACATATTGATGTCAATAGAAACAATAAATTGTTTTTTACCTTTCTGATCACTTGAAGTACAGTGTATTACTTTATTTTGGAATTATTTAGTATAATAATTCTATATAGTAAATTGATGTTCATTTAATATAAAAAGTAACAATGTCATAAGAAATTTAAGATGAAAGTGCTATTATTTTCTGTACTATCAAGCATGGTTAGTGATGCAATAGACATTTAACACAGTGAATTTTATTATAATCCACAATGTCAAACCCAGTTAACTGTGTACTATGACATTTACATTTGTGAATATTTTCTTCTACATTGTCCAATATACTTAATAGTGTGAAACTTAATAATGTTTGCTCTTACACAATCAAACTAAATAATATTACAGTATATTATTTAAGGTGAAAGAAAGTGTGTTATTTTCTGAACTGTTAATTCTATATTCTTACTTTTCAGGCACTAATTATTGCCTTTACATCAAGTTTTATAGAGGAGACATTTTATAAAGTTTTCATTTCACCAGATGGGTCACTGAATGGATTTCTGAACTTTACTCTGTCAGATTTCAACATCAGTGACTTTCCTGGTGATTTGAATATTCTTTCTGAACCTGACACCAGTGTGGAATACTGCAAGTAAGTGTTAATTTTGTTTTATTGTTTCAAATTAACAGAGCATAGAAAACAATGTATGTGTGATTAAGAACCAGTGTGGTGTCTCTTTAACCCTACTGACGTGAGACATCAAAGTGAACAAGTTACAACCGATTCAAACTTTTACTGACAGATTCAAACTTACGTAGATTCAAACTTTAACCCTATTGACATGGGATATCAAATTGTGCAAGGTACAACCATTTTATTGAGTTAGTTTCAAAGTTATCATCCATGAAAGTATTTTTCATCATTGCAACAACATTTTTACCACAATGAACCAGATTCAAGGCAGTTGAATGCAACATGGTACATTTGGCATGTATAAGTTGGTGGAAATGATGCCTAGCATGCAAAGATAGATGGGTACAGATGATGTCTATCATGTTAAATGTATGGGTGGAAATGATGTCTAGCATGATCAGACATATTGGAAAAGATATCTGGTATGCGTAGATATTTCGATGAAGGTTATGTCTCGTATGCATAGACATATGGATTGAAATGATGTTTGGCATGTGCATATATAATGCTGTAGGTGATATCTAGCATGTGTAGATATATGGGTGGAGACAATAAAGGGTTGATTAAACTACTTAAAATAATACATATTATTAAACTTGGTACAACAAGATACTTTATAACTTAAATATTAGTATTACATAAGATTTAATTCTTAAGTTAAAAAATGAATATACTTCTCTACACAATCTGGTGATGCTCTGACTTTTCATTTACAAATATTTTTTTTTTCTCTCCTCTTGTGAGGGTTTAAGATTGTTCAACCAATTAGAAACATATATATAGCAGATACTAACAACTCAGAATATAAAATTTCAACCCAAATGACAAATCCTTGTATTATCTTCTGTTTTCAAGAAATTTGTGTAATTCTCATTTATATTGCTGTTGGACAATTGGTTGTATTTATATAACTAATAAAAGAGTGTATTCTATCCATAAATCAGGCAAGTTTCTTTTTGTTTCGGCAGTCAAAGCCAATACTTCACGAAGCTAGCCTGATGGGTTTCGACAAAAGTGTTGCTGTAATTAATTTGTTTTTTTTGTTTTTTTATAAACCTAATTGTAGGTTAGTTAGAAATAACAGTTGTTTTACAATTCTATTCAAGTGCATTATGCAATATTTTTTAATGTAACATAATTATTCATAGTACTAAACAGAAATTTTATTATCCTTTTATAAACATTAAAAATAATCACAAGAGATTTCATAACATTCACCATCAGTTTTATTTTTTATTCTGAAAGAAGTAACATTTGTACAAAACTTTAATACATTTTTCTCCGAGGAAGATGAAAGGATTGTTTCTAGATTCTGTTTTATGTGCAGTAAAAAAGTTATACATCTTCAAGAGAGAGAACTTTACTGATTTTATCTTCAGCAAAATTTGAATCAACTACATCGACTCTCTCAATGACTGTATTTCAGGATTGATACACAAATATTGTTTAAATAAAACACAATAGAATTTGAAGAGTAAACCCTTCGATGATGTTATTTCTTTTCTGTTGGTACAAATCTATTAATATTTCCCAGACATCAGAGCCACAAAATTCCAACAACATCTCCTCACTCAATAGGATTTCAAAGGAACTTTTTTGGAAGAAAACTATAGAATTAATTTCTAACAATTTGATATTGCTAACAAACTTGGATATTGCTGTTCATATAAGAGCACAAAATGTACTTAGCTGTTTAAGTTAGAAAGTTAACTTTATTTTAAAAAACTTGTCTGAGTACAGATAACAATTTTAAGGTATAGTTAAAATTTTATGAAATGCAAAACATCCACTATAAAATAAGTTGTTTAAAATGCTGGCTTCTATTTTAAGGTCATTTTATTTCATGGTTTCAGGTACCAAGACTATAGAGAGCCCCCAACAGCAAGCAACAAATATGAATATAAGACGTTATATTGGCAGCTGGCTACAGCTCGCTTGGTTTTCGTTTCTATTTTTGTGGTTGGAAACAATTTTTCAAATTATAGATCTTATTTTTGATTAAACTTAATTACATTTGCAGTTTATTTTTAGTTTATACTAAAATAAATCAATTAACAGTAGCTTTCACTTAAGGACATAAAATACAACCTTCTTTCTTCAAAAGATAGAATATTTTTAAATGTTAATTGTAGAACTAACCTGAGACTTTATTTAACCAAAGTTTTCAAAACAAATATAAAGTGTGAATAGCTTTTATTAAAACACCTTTATTTGTAATTTAAATTTTTTGAGGAAGCTAAATATATGTTTAGGTGTACATAAACCCACAGAACCAGTTGAGAATTGCTGTATTAAATTAACTTCAAGGGAGTTGGAAACTTTTTAACATTTACTGAGACTGAAAATGTATAAACATTATAACTATGTTCAGTTGTTTTTAATGAAGCAACATAAATAGAGTATAAAAGGTAATACATTTTAATACAGCCAGGACAATCCTAGAATGTTTTTAAAAGTTTCAGTAACATTTACTAAGTTATCCTTCACAAAATGGATTGATTAATCATTTTTGTTAATAAACTATCCTTTTTATTACCCAATTCTATAAGTGTTAGATTTTTTTGTGGCTTCTGTTCATCCAGTAGAATGTTTTTCTTATTATGTAGCACTGATACTGTTCTGAATGACTGTACATGCTCATTAGTAATTTAAGAAGACTTCATGATTTAATCATTGTTCATAAAGTTTTATAATCTGTATTGGTTAAACAGTGTTATGTAAAAGGATTATGTTTTAAAAACTGCTCCAGTGAAACTTATGTTTTTCCTTTTTTTAGTGTCTTGTATTCATCATGACAACTCTAATTTGTTGGTTAATACCAGACATTCCAAAGTCTGTGAAACTACAGATTAGACATGAAAATCACATCGTCAATGATGTGATTATTGAAGAAGAACTGAAAAGAGCAAAATATCTTGGAAGGAGGGAAACACCATGATTTTAGAACATCATTTCACAGATTGGTAATATTTAAAAATTTGAACAAGGCAGAGTTTTTTTTCTGTTTAAGAGGTAAGTGAACAGGTTGATAATAACATCTAATCAAATATCTATGGTCAATGAAGTCCAACAGGGAATACAGTTTCCATACATATATGTGCCACAAGAACAAGTACGTTTTAAACTTTGCAAAAGTCTATGTTATTTAGAAAATTTCTTCTTTCACTTAACATTTGATATATTGCAACCTCAAAGGTCAAACCTTGTTAAATCTTAAACAAATTATTTATTTTTGTTTATATACTTAATGTTTACACCATCTTGGTGACAACAGTTTTAAACTGTCTTGTATTATAACATTGACGTTTTCTTTTGTTGAATGTTTATAAGTACTTAAAATCTTTAACCAAACTTCTATCTTTCACGTATCTTTTAGAACAGGTGTCGGCAACCTTTTAGGTCTCGGGAGCCAATCTGAATTTAGAACAAGAATACTGCAGGAAATCAAAATAAACACTTATGTTACACACACACACTTAATGAAATACTGTGTAAGTAAAACTAAAGAAAATGTAAATTGATTATTATATTTACAGTGTGTTCTTTTAATGACATTGGTGCTGTTACATAGTTTTGTTCCTTTCCCTGAAGTCTGTTTCACAATTTATTAAATGTAATTTCATATTCAGTTTTCTACTATTATTACTGAGCACGTTTTTTTTGTTTTTTTTTCTGATTTAGGAGAATCTCTGAATACACAGGTAGAACCAAACATTGTGAAGATGATACTATAGAAGTGGAAGACCATTCCAGAGTTGTAGAATGAAGTAATATGCCTGCTCCTGCACCTTGTTCAAGGTGACGTGCCATCAGAATTCTAAAGAACAAGACTTGAACAGTGTTAACAGATCAACAACAAATGCTACAATCTGTTCCAAATTGTTATCAACTTTGTCATTTGTGTATGAATCTCAAACTTGTGTTCAGAGTTTGTTTCAGAAACACCATTGTTAAGATAATGTTTACTCTTTGAACTGTTTTAGTGTCTCCACAATATTAAGTTCCAGTGTTTTAAAATAATGATAAATCAGGAATTAAAGTTTTTAATTTTTACACTGGTCATCACTTTTTAAATCATTGTTAAGTAGATTTAGTGAAAAAGAAGCTGTTTTTAATAAAGATCTTGAACTAAATTTTGTTCAGAGGAAATTTATCTTAACCTTCCTTTCTTTAGTTCAAAATTTGTCATCTATATTGTTTTTATCAGTGTCAATATACGTTGGTTGTCAGTTGTTTTTTTTAAGTGTGCTGTCAAATTATCAACAGAAAAAAATTCTTGAAATGATTGTAACAAAGAGTACACTAAAGTTATTTGATTAACTCAAAGGAAAATTCTTTAAAGTTAATGAAAACTTCAGTTTATGAATTAGTACTTACTGTTATAAATGTGTGCATCATTGAAAAATAGTGAATATTCACCTAGATGTATTGGATACAACTTCAGTTTTTAACAGATTTGTGTTTAAGTATGTACTTGTCATAATCCTTTAATAATAATTTGAATCACTCGTTAGGGTGAATGAAAATTTTAAAGTAAATAAACACTAGTTTATTTGTTTCGAATATTTATGTAACAGCAACCGCCCCTAGATTTCAACTGATACACTAGAGGGAAGGAAGCTGCTCAATAACACCCACCGTCAACTCTCGGACTATTATAATTACATCACTTGACCGTCAGCTTTTAGACTATTATAATCAAATCACAAGGGCGCCAGCTCTTAGACTATTATAATTACATCATTTGACCATCTGCTTTCAGACTATTATAATTAAATCACTTGTCTACCAACTCTTGGACTATTATGATTACATCATTTGACCATCACTCTTACGGTATACTGAAAACCACATAGTGTTTGCGCGATTTGTTTCTGCAATGGGATGCGAACCACGAATCCACAATCCAACACGCTAAGTGCTAAATCACGTCCTGCCCAGAGAGAACGAGCGAGCCACATAAGAGTAAAAATGTACTTAAGTAAAGACAAATGTTGGAAGAGAATTCTTCTTTAGATACGGTGTGTTTTGTTTACATTTATATTGCATTAAAATATTGTAAATAAATTGCATGTATATCAAAACTTTGTGTTCTGATGTCATTTGTGTTATTTATACGATAAAACTTAAATCACCAATCTCATACACTGGCACAGTTTTCTTTATTCTTATACAAGACGGTAGAGTACGTTTTGACACCGGAAATCCGATAAATATCTTTAATGGTTTATGTGCAATATGTGTGTTTCACACGTCTCACGCTACTGTTTAAAAGAGCAATATTTAGAATGTGAAATTATATTGAAAATTGCTTCGGTCACGGATGACGTTATTCACAGTTCCTGCTCCTAAAGGACAAGAAAGGATGTTTAGTTACGTACAGGAGAAAGTTATTCGTCAAGAAGAAAATGATCGAAACCGAAAATGTGAATTGATTGTCTACCGAGAAACCACGATAGCTCAGAAGAGAGTTTCAATATCAATAACAGTGGTTGTACACGCACGACACAACCTCGGACATGCGCATTTTATTTCACAGAAGATGTTTATCTTCTGTTTACTTACGAAAGCTTAAAGAAATTTAGGTGTATGTTTTTTTGACAACACTGGGAAAAGTCGGCTATTTCTATAATTCGTTTTTGGTTTGTTTTTTTGACAAACTTCAGAAACATTTCTATCTCAAAAAATCTAACCGCATCTTGACCATTTCGCACGATCACGAAATCTAATATAAGAATCAGAGTACTTTATTTCTATGAGGGAGTTAATGTGGACAACATTACATTCAAGAAAGTGGCGCCACAATAAAGATTTTCTATCAGAAATTGGGTCAAAGATCAAACTGTTTCAAGTCAACACTACATTCGAGAAAGTGGCGCCACAATAAAGATTTTCTATTAAAGATTTGGTCAAAGATAAAACTATTTCAGGTCAACATGACATTCGAGAAAGGTGGCGTCACAGTAAAGATTTCCTGTTAGAGATTAGGTCGAAGTTAAAACTGTCTCGACGATTTCTGCTTCGTGCCGCCGTTTTATTTCTGTATGAGAAGTGAAAGTTTAACGTGATCATAAAAGATATTGTGTAGAAAAACCCAGACTAACTTTCTGTTGGGACAAGTTCTTTTGTTGAAGACTACAGCAATAATTATGATCTCCACGCCCCACAGGTTTATAACCAATGTCACTCCCTTGAATTAACTCTAGTAACACTCAACAAGCGTGTTAAGGCGTGCGACTTGTAATCTGAGGGTGGCGGTTTCGCATCCCTGTCGCGCCAAACATGCTCGCCCTTTCAGCCGTAGGGCGTTAAAATGTAAGGGTCAGTATTTGTTGGTAAAAGAGTAGCTCAAGAGTTGGCGGTGGGTGATGATGACTAGTTGCCTTCTCTCTAGTCTTACACTGCTAAATTCGGGACCTTCGAGTAACTTTGCGCGAAATTGAAAAACGAACCAACACTCAATACTGTTTAGTTTAACGTCTAGAACAGTATAATTATTCTTCATACACTCCAACAAATAATATCAACAAAAGAGTGTCTTTCAGAGCTCAACCTGTGTTATAGCAGAAACAATCATATTGTAGTGTCTTTCAGAACAATTACTGGTGATTTTAACAGGGGCGTTTCGGATGAGAAACTTTTCACAACAAACGTGAGCAAACATGTCGTAATGTGTATTATTGTAAATATACGTTTTACTCAAGCACGTGAATATTGTATGCGTACTCTCAAGTTTGTGTATACAAATATTTCTACAATAAATTTTAAAATTATAATCACTGCCGTATAACTCTGTTTTTTCATAAGGAAATCAGGAACGTTTTACCGAAGATCAAAGAAGAAGAGAAAATGTAATATTTCGTTTTTAAAAACAACATATTTTGATTAATGTGTAGCTACGCCTTCTCCGACCTCTTTCGTTTAACTTTTTATTGCCTTGTAACTAGGCCTGTTACCGGGAGTGTAGGTGTGTCATAATTATTTTGTTCGAGTCAAAATGTTGGTTGTATTTCTGTTTGTATTTATTATATGTGTGTATTGTATGCGACTCCCACGTGGTTAATGTGGTATCCTAAACTTAGTGTTAAGTCTTTTACAGAGAGCTTTCGTTTTAGCTTGTGAGTATTGAATATAATGATCATGCGGCTTGCGCTTCTGATTCCCCAAGAAATCTTTCCCCTTGTGAAAAAAGTTTGGAGACCCCTGAGCTAGAAACAAACAGAAATACAACCAACATTTTTATTTTCCAAAAGGTTATCAAAGGTGGCATTAGCAAAAGCAATTGTCACATCGCACATAGTGAGTACACATCTGAATTTCACTAAGCCACAAAAAAGTTAGTGAGATTTATGAAATTGGCGTTTGGCTTTCAAAATATCTTCAATTTTCGGTTCTGAATTGCTATATCTAATCATCAGAATTGCTTTCAAATGTTCATCAGTGAACCTTGATCGAAGTACCGACTTCACATACTTCATTTTTGAAAATGCTTGTTCACAGATATAAGTTATTCCGCACATTGATGTCATACCAGATTCGAACTGCTTCAGCTTTGGAAAATCATCTTCAGGTATGCAGTTGTAAAATACAATAAGTTGTCTCTCTCTGTGCTTTGCTTTCAACAAGTCATTTCCTTGCAAATCGATGACCTCCAGCTGAAGTTCCACTGGCACGTCATCAATGACACAATCAAAAGTATTTTGAAAAAGGAGAATGTCACTTTCGATTCTGTCGAGATCCGAAAATCTCTCTAAAAATGCTTATTTAAATCACCAATAATCTTTTTCTGAAACTTCAGGTTGACATCTTCTGTGATTCCAGCATGAAACTCATTGAAACACTGAAAATGAGAGAGGTTTTCTCCTTCCAAATGTGCTTCAAACAATGACAGCTTTCTCCGAAATCCTTTAATGATTCTATAGAGATCACAGACAAAGTTATTCTGCCCCTGAAGTTTCAAGTTCAATTCATTCATGTGGGATGTGATGTCACCAAAATTGACAACCAAGTTGGATCCGACAGAAGTGGATCGGCTCTATATTTCTACTGAAAAAGATGCATTCAGAGAATCCTTAATGTTCAGAGTCATTTGAATACATGTAATTCTTCCAAAAGAGACCGATACATGTTCGATACTATTGAGGTCTGATAAGTCTGTACCCTAGTTAAACTGATCAATCATCTCTTCTTCAATATTATTACACGTGGGAAGACAATTATCATCCATTCAGCTGAAGTCAGAACCAAACGTTAACATATATGACATCGTATTATGTATCGTCTTAATGACATCTGGAAAACATAAAGGTCAGAGTGTCCATTCGTGATTTTTCGTTAGCACACATACTTCCACTACTGATATTAAAGTGAGTTATTTTGTGTCTTGCTATAACTAAAATATACCTTGTCTCAGTAGTATTACCAAACCTCTTGTGTTTTTAACCGTACATACACTGAAATGACGTTCGGTTGCAGCTACGAACATCTGATTCTGTTTTTAACAGTTATCACATAATTGTAGCGAATCGTTAGATAACGGTAACTTACTTAAATGTGGACTTTATTCTTTTTAGTCCAGTACCAGTGTATTTGTACCATTTTGTTACACGTGATTCCACCATATCTTGTTAATAACACTTTGAGACATTTTGCATCAGTGTTTGTTTTTATAGTCAGTCAACTGTCATTGGTCTGACAGACATTTAGTGAAATATCCAATTGTCTTCTTTTGAACTTTACTAAGATTATTGAATATTTTAAAGTACTATATAAACTGTGTGATTTACTACAGTGTTACAGCTATGATAAGACAGTTTGAAAACTCTTCCTCTTTATAGTCATTTGTAGTTCAGATTGCATAACTTTTCATGCTTAATTTATATAACGTAAAACCTTTATATTATTGTTACTACTTTAAACATACAAGTTTAGTATAGGGACAGACGTAAAACCTTTATAAAATTGTTACTACGTTAAACTTGCAAAAAGAGTTATTATATGTTATCCATTCAAGCCTTTATTAGTGACTTTCAGTAACTTGCATTGAATGATTATTGTATATTGTATATATATATATGTATTGTACATTATCAGAACTTGTAGTTGATGTTCTACAATTATATTTAGATAATAAAGAATAATAATATGAAGCTTGTAGTTCTGTATCGGAAGAAACATCGAGAAATTATACGGTTCTTCTCTCCTTTTTTTTTTTAATTTCGCGCAGAGCTACACGAGGGTTATCTGCGCTAGCCATCCCTAATTTAACAGTATAAGACTAGAGGGAAGGCAGCTAGTCATCACCTCCCACCGCCAACTCTTGGGCTACTCTTTTGCCAACGAATAGTGGGATTAACCGTATCATTATAACGCCCCCACGGCTGAAAGGGCGAGCATGTTTGGGGCGACGGGGATTCGAACCACGTCGAGTTTTATTTCCTCATATTTCTTGTTAAGTTTTTATTAAACAAAATTCACATGACCTTTCATTAAAATTTCTTCTTAGAACGTCCTGTTATATAGCTTGTATAGTATATACGTATATGTTTATAATTCGCTCTAATCATATATTTTGTTGCCTACGCAGTCACATATATCCTTATGTATTTGGTTTTTTCTCAAAATCTATTTTTGTTTATCACCACACGAAATGTTTTTAAATTTATTGTTCAAGACGTACATTTGGCTAAAAACACTTTAACCTCTCAAACGTTCAATGACATATATAATCGCATACATCTCAATTTAAGCAAAGGACTTCAACAGAAACAGTCAACACATAAGTACTGATTTTACGTTTCTGTTATCCTTCACACAGTTAAAGTGGTAGTACAGTTAATGACATTAGTTCGAGATTTAACAGAACAACTCCGATGGATTAAGTCGATGGGATAATGGAACGTAATGCTTAAAACAATGCTTGATATGTACAAATAGCGTATTAGGAAACGAAATTATTTGTACAAAGCGGTTGGTACTAGAGAAACCAGCTACTAACCCTCTAGTTAGTGGTACGTCTACGGACTAGTACTACTACAAACCGGATTTCAATACCAGTGGAAGGCAGACCACAAACACATTCTAATATTGTTTACATATTAATATTTTAAATGTGTTAGTGTCCTACAAAACCTGTGTATCATGTCGTATTTTAGCTAAAGTGCAAAAGCGATGGAACGATAAGATAAAGCTTTATTTGCATTAAATAATCTAAATGGCATTAAGTAAACAAACAAACACACGTAACTGACAAAGTATATTGTAATAAATGTAATTGATTAAATAAAGCTCAACTGGTACACCGCTGACTGTACATTAAAAACACTTAGAAATATATTTAGTGATAACAGCAGAATATAACAAGACCAATAAGTACAGTAGTAAAACTGTATCTTAAAATGTGTGTGTATGTGTACAGATTTGGATGAAATGTAAAAATATAAATAATTTAATGCTGTTTCATTTGAGTTTGTTTTAATTATGCGAAAGTTAACTTAAATGCAGTCCATCAGCTGTTATAGCGGTAAGTCTTCGGATTTACAACGCTAATATCAGAGTTCGATTCTCCTCGGTGGACTCAAGAGATAGTCCAATGTGGCTTTGCTATAAGAGAAAACACACACACACACACTTAAATGTAATTCAAACCTGCTGACATGTATGTAACAAAGGTTTAAAATAATTTGTTATTTTTAAACCGTCAACCTATAATAATGGAGTATTCTGAAGCTTGAAAAATAGGATGATAAAAGGAAAATTCTTCATTGCGAGCAATAGAAGCTGTTATACCAAACAAGAGGTTCAGAAGAGATGACGTTCTGCAATCCCGCTGATTAAATGTATTAAGATATCACTGACGAGGCCCGGCATGGCCAGGTGGGTTAAGGCGTACGACTCGTAATCCGAGGGTCGCGGGTTCGAATCCCCGTCGCCACAAACATGCTCGCCCTTTCAGCCATGGGAACGTTATAATGATACGGTTAATCCCACTATTCGTTGGTAAAAGAGTAGCCCAAGAGTTGGCGGTGGGTAGTGATAACTAGACCAGCTGCCTTCCCTCTAATCTTACACTGCTAAATTAGGGACGGCTAGCGCAGCTGGCAGTCGAGTATCTTTGCGCGAAATTCAAAAGACAAACAAACATATCAATGACGAATGTCGTAAAAAATAAAGAAATCGGGATGGTAATAATGCAGACAAGGTTAGTGTCTCAGAACTAAGTAAAAGTAAAATTTATCTTTTGATGAATTCGGATCTCATGAAACATTCCAGAAACATAAAACATTCTAGAATTCTATCACAAACTATTTTCTAAATCTCAACCTTCCTTTCAACTTGATATAAAAGTGAAACACGAAGATGATCTGGTTAAAAGCTGAAGACGTTTGGAAAAACGAATTTCAAACTCAGAAACGTATTTTTATTGATCGGATGAGAATAAAGTATTTGCAGAAAGTTTTGTGTTGTTGGATTTAGTTTCAAAAATAAATTGCTATTGTGTTACTATTTACGTATTAAAAACGTGAATCTACCTTTTAAATTACAGTATTATTATTACATTTTATAATTATAAAGTTTTGTCTTGAGAATTTCATATTATGTAGATCAGAGATTTAACGATGATATATAAACTGTTGGCCCAGCATGCCCAAATAGTTATTGCGCGCGATTCATAACCTTACGGTCCTGAGTTCGAATACCCGTCACATTAAACGTGCTCTTTCTATCAGCTGCGGTCAATCCAACTATTCCCCAAAATAAAGTTGTCCAAGAACTGGCGATAACTAGCTGCGCTCACTCTCGTCTTACACTGCTAAGTTAGGGACGGCTAGCTCAAATCGCTCCTGTGTAGCTTTCTGTGAAACTAGAAAAGCAAAAACCAAACAATGAAAAGTCCGTGAGTACAACTACTTCATATGGACAGAGGTCATGTTTTCAGTCCTGTATGTATGAGTGTGATTGTCAGTTAAATTTCTCAAAAACGGCCGATTGCACTTTTTCGAGGGTTGGAAAACATTTAGACTGTTATCTAACTGACTAGTTTGTGTAGGGTTAAGGTCACGAAAATACAAAGAAAGATACATTAACATGGAGATCGATTTTTCACGTTATTTTCGCTCTGTGACTGAGTCAGAATAGTCACATTTTGATGAATAATGGTGAGCACTTTTAGAATATTATTCCTCATTGTAATATCAAAAATGGTTCTTATCTGGTTAATAAAGACAGACACATGGAGACATTTTCTATTTGGAGTCGAATATGATCAACTCTGCGTTGCGGAAGTATTGGTTCTAGTGAGTGCCTCTCTCGTTAGAAGTGCATTAAACACATAACCCTTTCCTCAAACAGAAGCGTGGTACTTACTGTTTTAGGAGATAGCAGGTAAAGAAGGAAGAAACCCCTGTAACTGAGTGCTGTATCAAAATATGCATTCTGTTTGATGGTAACGCATTTCAGGCAAGACTTATAAGCAGTCGAAGAGACATAGGATTTTGGAATGTCCTCACCAACTTAAAAGTAATCATAACAAACACACACTGACTGTTTATTTTGTTTCAGATCCCGTTATACAATTTTTTACTATTATGTGTTCGAGACTCTCTTCCTGACCCTTGTGATTTCCACGAAGCCATCACCACCTTTTATAGCATCAATTCCTATTGAGCTTTCATAGATGGATTTGCCTCAACAATAAGTCAATAGGTCCATCAGTATTGCGTCTGTAATAACTGTAATTACAAGTCTAACGGCCTGGAGCTATGAACATGAAATCAATAAAGGGTATAATGGTTGTTGTTGATGACATGTAGAAGAGTGGTCGAGTTACTCTCAGGATCTGAAAAAGAGATACAATTATGAGGTGAAGAAGGCGACTCACGTAACTCACCCATTAACTTTAGGGTTTCTGATGATGATGGATCATTTATAAACTCTAAATTGTAACGACATATTTCATAACGAATAAACTTAGTATTCTGAAAATTGTTTAATTTAGAAGCTTAAAATCAAGAGAGGTCCACTTCAGTCCATACTTTTGAAAGATAAGCTGGACCTACATCATAGTATTTCTAATTTATTTTAACATCACTGAATTCTGTAACTCGTTATAAATATTCCATGATTAATATTTCATCCAAGACAAGTTTGTTTGTTTTGAATTTCGCGCAAAGCTACTCGAGGGCTATCTGCGCTAGCCGTCCCTAATTTAGCAGTGTAAGACTAGAGGGAAGGCAGCTAGTCATCACCACCCACCGCCAACTCTTGGTATACTTTTTTTTTTATAACGAATATTATAACGCCCCACGGCTGAAAGGGTGAGTAGGTTTGGTGCGACTGGGATTCGAACCCGCGACCCTTGGATTACAAGTCGAACGTCTTAACACGCTTGGCCATGCCGGGCCTTATCCAAGACAAACGATCAATTTCGACTTGTTTGTGCCCAACATTGTTTAACTCGCCTTAATTATTTCAATAAATATCAAACCTCCTTACATCACGTCTTGTTTGTTTCTTTTATCAAGACACACAATAGTGTGTCAGGCAGCCAAAACAACCTTATTAAGAGAGACAATTTACGATTTTTCTTTGACAGATGAAACTATGTAGAATGGACGGCAACAGACTGTTGTGGAGACACAAGTGTAGAGGACGACGTTTCAAAGGCGGAAGACGTTCGAAACGTCGTCCTTACATTTGTGTCTCCAAAACAGGCAATTCCCGTCCATTCTACAAAACTTACGATTTTTCCACTTTATGTAGCACGGACTTTGGTAATCCAAACTATCTAACATTGTCCCTGAACATTTAATTTTGGATTCTTACTATTTATACCAAATTTCAAAAAAATCTATTAAGAAATTTGCAAGATATAAATCCTTAATTTTGATTAAAGGACGGAAACTTTGTATGGTATAAAAAAATTAGTCTGAGTACAAGCTACATGTATAAATATATCCAACAAAACTGACACACAATTCAAAACAGAAATCCACCGAAAAATCACCCATACTGGACTATACATTCCTTGGGACTCAGCACATGAAACAAAACAAACACTCAACATACTAAGAAACCAAATAAACACAGCCATAAAACTATGCTCACCAGATAAAATTAACGATGAATTAGACAAAATAAAACTATACTTCATCAACATCAATAAGTTTCCTCCACAAACCGTAGAAAACATTATACGCACACACCTAGACAGAAAGCAAAATCAACCAACTAAAGTAAATATATCTCACGAATCAAAAAATCACGAAACCATATACTGCTGTATACCATATATTCCTAACATCAGCAAACAAATAACCAACATTTGGCAAAAACTAGTAACAAAATATGACATTCCAGTTAATACCAAATTTATTCAAAAACCAGGCACAAAACTGAGGTCTATACTATGTAAAAACTACACTGACAAACACCACACCAACATTATTTATAAAATACAATGTGATAACTGCCACGACTTCTATATTGGAGAAACAAGTAGAGAAATGGAAACCAGATTGAAAGAACATAAAAAGTCACCTTCACACGTTTTCGAACACTGCAAGTCAAATAAACACAACATAACCATAGAAAACACTCAAATACTAAATAAAGAAACAAACATAAACAAACGCAAAATTAAAGAAGCCTTACTTATACAACAACTTAAACCCAAAATAAACCAATATAAAGGAACGCCTTTATACCTATATTAATATAATAAAATAAATAAAATTATATATTCAAACATCTAATACCGCCCTCTACATTCCGACACTCAGTTACACAACCCCTTTCAAACATGTGGTCAGCTTCCGGTCAGTTACCTCTTTCTTTGTGAACCTGACGATGACCGAAGAAGGTCGAAACATTGTTCGCTCTTCTATGTAAAATATTTTCTCAACCCAAACGAGCCGTTTTTGCATATAAATTTCTCAACAAGTGGGTTTCTTGACATCACTGACTATCAGTTCAAAGTTTTACTACAGCTTCTCTTTAGAATAAAGGTAAACCTCTCTTTTTATTGTTTTTTTTTTGTCATTCGGACTAAAGACGGTTAGTTTAAAACAGTAAAGCATTGAGTGAAAGCACGTGCAAGTACATAACCAGTGATGTCGTTGTTGTTCTTTATGTTATTGGCTATTCTTTGCAACTTTTTCAGCACTAATATTCTAGAGTTTATAAAATTATAATTAAAGAGTGTTCAGCATCATGTGATATTACCTCAAGTTGTAAATAACGATGGTTGATTTGGCTGTACAAGTAATAAGTGTAAATTACGATGGTTGATTTGGCTGTACAAGTAATAAGTGTAAATAACGATGGTCGATTTGGCTGTTCAAGTATTAAGTGTAAATAACGATGGTTGATTTGGCTGTACAAGTATTAAGTGTAAATAACGATGGTTGATTTGGCTGTACAAGCATTAAGTGTAAATAACGATGGTTGATTTGGCTGTACAAGCATTAAGTGTAAATAACGATGGTTGATTTGGCTGTACAAGCGATAAGTGTAAATTACGATGGTTGATTTGGCTGTACAAGCAATAAGTGTAAACTACGATGGTTGATTTGGCTGTACCAAAAAACGCGGCCTTGCTAACTAAGGAATTATTATTTTTCACATTTGCTACAGAACCAATGTTTTCAACTACTGCATAATCAGATATAGTAATTTTTCACAAGTCAGGTTTGTTCATGCTTTCCCTTGATTAATCAAATACTTAGCACTATATAAACTTAAGATTGTAGTTAAACCACATCTATTGATGCTAGTACCAACTGATTTGATATGAATTCTAATTCCAGTTAAATAAACTATATACACGAAGTGCCAGTGTTACAAATTCGATCAGATTAAATGTAGTTTTATTTTATAATCATTTACGTCAATTATTTGGTTATTGTTTGTTTGTTTGTTTTTGAACTTCGCACAAAGCTACACGAGGGCTATCTGTGCTAGCCGTCCCTAATTTAGCAGTGTAAGACTACAGGGAAGGCAGCTAGTCATCACCACCCACCGCCAACTGTTGGGCTACTCTTTTACCAACGAATAGTGGGATTGACCGTCACATTATAACGCCCCCACAGCTGAAAGGGCGAGCATGTTTGGCGCGACGGGGATTCGAACCCGCGACCCTCAGATTACGAGTCGCACGCCTTAACCCACCTGGCCATTTCGGGCCTGGACAATACAAATTGCAGCCATGCCGGGCCACATTATTTGGTTAATATCTTCACATTAATGTTTGTTTTAAATCATTAGTACGTTAGAAACAAACAAACTCTCCTGTGAATAACTTTGATAATATTAATACACTAAAGGTCAGTTTCTCAAATATCAGACGTTAAGTGAAGTTAACATTTTTTCTCACGTGTCTGCTCTTGATATATCAACGTGTTAGTGCTTGGTAGTTCTTTCATCATACATTTTATAATGCGAATACCTTTAATTTCCTCTCGTTTACGCTTGATAATGTCAAACCTTTAATGCCTTCTTTCTTTGTAAACAACATTAATAATATAAGCACATTAACGCCTGTTTACTATGCACTATGCTTTCGCAACGTTAGCGATTAGGTGTCTGTTTTATAAAATATTAACGATGACATGAGAGATAATGACTGGAGGTTTTGTTAGATGAAACGTTACATTTGTAGCCCACACTTGTACTGACTTCGAACCTATTATTATCAGTTAATACGAGTTCTGAACTTGTATAGAGTCACTAGTTAGAATGGGGCCCTTAAGTAATGAACACAGTACGTTCACTCTTAGGTTTTCTACATGTATTCTTAAGCCTAGTGTACAAACAATATTCATGCACTGTCTAATATCAGCTGCATTGTTATAATGGGTGTATTTACACTGTTCTTGTTGGACAAGGAAAACGAGCTTAGAGATAAAACTAGTACACTCTTAAGTTTAGTAAGCTATTACTTTTTTAAGTATTATATAAACAAGAATAACATGAGCCTAATCCCGAAAAGGTTGCTAACAGTCACTTTAGAACGTTATACATGTACGTATATGGAAAATTGTTTTCTTTTGGGCTTTGAGCTAAAGAATTGGAAGTTATTTGTCACGAGTTTTTAAACTTTGATATTTTAACTATCCAAAGACAACAACAGTGAACTGTGTAAAGCATAGAAACTTTAGTATCTTTATATAATAACATATATTTTTACAACTTATATACATGTATTAGCTCTTACTGCAAGCTATTCTTATGAAAATATATCACTGTATTCATGTTGTAATTGCGATGTTATAAGTTACATATGCTATGGCACTTTCAAATTTTAACACAGTTTTATCTTTGTAATGCAACCAGTTTAAAGCTAAACGTTTTCATCTTGATTTATTAGAACGCTATAATCCGAGATTCGGTGAGTCGCGGTGGTCAGAGCAGATAGCTAGCTCAGTGTAACCTTGCTCTAAAACAAATAGTCAAACAACCAAACACATTCATTGTAAAGAAACGTAGACGTAGCAATATCACTGATTATACAATACCGAGTTAGATATATAATACAGAGTTAGATGAGCAGGAATATTTTATTTCTTTTGAACATGAATTTTATCATGTGTGTCGAAGCATGATAGAAAAATAAAGTATCCTAAACCTTTGTACTTCGTATACAGTGTGCCAGTTACAAAGGGATTAGGAAAAAAAATCTGTATTCTTTTTCTGATAAAGCAGACATTTTTTTATCACAGAAGATAAATAATAAATACTAAAATAGAATCGAAATCAAGAAAATGTGGACATCGCATGTCTCAAGTTGCTGGATAATGACACGAATATCCATGCTATCGAATACAAAAAAGGAGACCGTAGCCTTCGTACACTACTAGATTGTAGAAAGCATTCAGTAAGGAGTATTGTGCTTTGAACATTTGCAATGAAATTAAACAGTAGGACTATCGCTAGCATTCACAGTCGTCATACAAAGTGTGACTGAACGTGGCGACGTGGACAATAATTATATATATTAAGGCTCTCAAATCGCTTTAAAATAACGTATTCAGCCTCAGGTAAACATGTAGACTTAAATAAAAGATTTAGTTAGATGACACAACCACTGCAATTGGTCGTCATATAGTGCTAATACACCAACGGAGAGGCTAATGCTAAAAGAAACTCCCTCAAAATAACGTTCACATGATAGTACTGTCTATTAAAGATAATGAATACTTTATGACTGTAAGTTATATATCTGATTTTAAATAAAATAAATATGGTAGCATTATGACTTATTTATTTTTGTCTTTTGGAATTGTAGTCGGATAGTGCGAGTTTGATATTTTTTGTTGTGTTCTTGAGCACGATAATTTATTTAAATTATTTGATTCATTCATTTGGTTGATGGGTACAAATTTAACTTATTACCTTGTGCTCAAACAAACCAGAGTTTACTTAAAAACTGGGGATTTAACCTTGATCATAGGACTTTTGTAACACACGTACTTGTTTCGAATTACACGACATTAATTACTTGTATAGGAAGAACCATAATTATTTAAATATCTGTTTTATGTATTTGTGTTTCAAATAAAAATGTGCCGAATGTATGTGTTTGTTAGAAATCTCTTTGCATCGTTCAGTGAATGTTTTTAACAGTTGGAAACAAACTCTTTCTTAAACGATATATTTTATACAGACATAACGAACGGCAGAAGTTCACTTTCTAATTTTAATCAACGAAAACTGGTAATATTACGTTTATCCTGAACAGACTTTGAACAAAACTTTAGTCCTAACCTTCCCTGCGGGTATTAAAATTGGCAAAATATCTCATTGTATAAATTTATGTTGCAGAATAATAATAAAAAGTCGTTGTTAAAATATATTTCTCTACATTATGTTCAAAATAAATATAATCACAAGAGTCAATATCTCGAGAGACAACAATTACTGTCGTATTATGTAAATATTAAAATCGTGTGAAGTGAAGGTTTGTTTGTTTTTGGAATTTCGCACAAAGGTGCTCGAGGGCTATCTGTGCTAGCCGTCCCTAATTTAGCAGTATAAGACAGGGAAGGCAGCTAGTCATCACTACCCACCGCCAACTCTTGGGCTACTCTTTTACCAACAAATAGTGTGATTGACCGTACATTATAAAGCCCCGCGGCTGGGAGGGCGAGTATGTTTGGCGGGACGCGGGCGCGAACCCGGGACCTTGAAATTACGAAGCGCACGACTTAACGCGCTTGGCCATGCCAGGCCTTTTAGGGACTGATGCATCATGTAAACTCTAGCTATGGAACTCTTAGCCTTACAGTACCGTTTATTCGAAGAAATAACTTAAATATGATAATAATAAATTTAAAATTTCAGTGAAAGAATTAAACCTAATAATGAGTACAATTTATCCCCTTTAATGAAAAATGATTTTTCATATTTCGTTTAAAATCTTCATACATTTAAACGTTTTTGTTTAGCTTACGGAATTATTGGGCTACTTGGTTTAATATTATCCATTTAAACATCGTAAACTTAAGTATTATTGTTTTCACAAGGCCTTCTCAATAATAAAAATAAATATTTGTATGTGTGTGTGTGTGTTTTCTTATAGCAGAGTCACATCAGGCTATCTGCTGACCCCACCGAGGGGAATCGAACCCTTGATTTCAGCGTTGCTGTCGTTGTAAAATATTTGTTATTTCCTTTCAATGATTCTCCTGGTTTTTTTTTTTTTCGGGATGGGGTGGGGTGGGGTTGAGTGAAGTGTGGTGGTGGAAGAAAATCAGTCATTAAATAATCTAAAATAAAGGGTATTTTGGTAATTTTTAGGATTAAGAAAAGGTTACTTCATCGAAATCCGTATTTCATTGTTAAATCTGCATCAAAACAAAATAGCTTTCTCCCCGTGGCTTCCAAATGGCTTCAAAGGCGAATATGATTAATATGTGAAGTTTGAAAACATATTTGGTCCATTTATACCTTTTTTTAATACAAAATCAAAACTAACACTTGAAAGAAAGAAACGTTCTTGCTGCTCGATTGTTCTTATTTATTTTAATGACACTTTTTTAAACTATTTCTCCAGCACAACGTTCGTGTATTTTACAGCTATTTCAAACTTTTTATGACAGGAATGTTTTATAAAACTGCCGTACGTTCTCTGTGATCATTTCTAACCAGCAGTAGTGTATATAGTATTGAAATATTTCGTACATTTAACACAAATAATTTTCAAATATTCTGAAATTTAATGTTCATAGTGTTTCTTACCCAGTGGTAAATTATTAACAACACCAATAAAGGACACAGTGCCCAACAGTGGCTCAACGGTATGTCTGTAGTGACTCAGCGGTATGTCTGAGAACTTACAACGCTAAAAACCGGGTTTCGATACCTGTGGTGGGCAGAGCACAGAATGCTCATTTGTGTAGCTTTGTGTTTAATTCAAAAACAACAAGAACGACACAGCAGTAATTATAATGATCATTACGGCAGACATTGTAATCTACCAAACAGTTATTGTAGATTCATTGTTTTTTAAAAGTCAATGTAACAGAAAAAAACTTGCACCTCAACCTTTTTTGAACTAATAAAAAATTACACAATAAGATAAAGAGATTGTTATATATAGAAAGAGGAGATGATAGTAACTCAGAAATGTATTAACATTAATTATTTTTGTAAATTTTAAAATTTAATGTGGAGTTCATTATCTATAGAAAGACATAATGACCATACACACGACGTTATGTGGCTGAACGTTGTGGTTTCGAAGATTATGGGCTAATTTAGAGTTAACTTCAGGTGCAGTACAACCATGTTTCATTAAGTGGTTTATAATTTCTAATAATACACAAGGTCTTGAAGACTTAACCGTCACTTACATCCAGAATATAACCCAGAAATAACCAACTTAGGACTCTAGGCCATGTGATACACTGAGAAACCTTTTTATAATATATAAAATAGATTGATTACGCAATATGGCAGGGAATCTTTTGAGCGATGAAAATATAGAGGTGTTGTCATGTATTGTTTAGTCTGTAATGATAAATTATTTCCGAAATACAGAGGGTCATATCAAAGGTCATCCTTTTTAACAGGAATGACTATGAAAGGTTGCTCATAGACGTTCGTCAAGAAAATGTCTAGAGCGGTCATAAAAAAGGAAACTTTGGTTTGTTTGTTCTTTCTTGATACCTGCAACCCTGTCCGCTGTGGAGAATTTTAGAATTGTGAATCCTTATACGTACCACTGACTTACAAGATGACTAAAAAAGGACATATGAATGACTCCAGTAAAAAATATGTTTACCTGTGGTTGGACAATGGAAAACTACTAAAGAGATCTCTGCAGTGTATGAGACGTCAGCTTAAGTCCAACTTCATTAAGTCAAATGTTTTAAACTATGAAAACAAAATAGAAGTTGACAACATCAAGGCAGCTTGAAATGCATTTATAGTAGATCCAAATAAAATGTTCGTTAGCATAGTAGAGAGCAACTCAAACTGAGGGCAATGAATAACTTGGTCTGGTTTGATATATAGTAGTTCACCTTTTTATTCGTTGGACAGTAAGTGACTGGAGGTTGTGGTTTGATATACAGCAGTTCATCCTTTTATTTATTGGACAATAAATGATTGGAAGTTGTGGTTGGGTGTTTTAGTGTTACACCATTTTGTTTATTGTACAGTAATAGATTGGAGATTGTAGTTTGATGTGTGGGGTTTCATCCTTTGATTTATTGGATGTGTTTGTGTGTGTGTGTTTTTCTTATAGCAAAACCCCATTGGGCTATTTGCTGAGCCCATCGAGGGGTATCGAACCCCTGATTTTAGCTTTGTAAATTCGTAGACTTACCACTGTACTAGCGGGGGCTTTATTTATTGTACAATAAGTGATTGGATGTTGTGGTTGGATGTTTAGTATTGCACCTTTTTCACTATTGTACTGTGAATGATTGGTAGTTGTAGTTTATATGTTTAGCTTTTTATATTTTTTACACTTGGACAATAAATGATTGGAGGTTGTAGTTTAATGTATAGTGTTACACCATTTTCACTACTGGTAAATAACTGGATGCTGTGGTTTGATGTGTGGTGTTACACCCATTTCAATATTAGACACTCAATAACTGATTATTGCGCTTTGATGTGTAGTGTTACACCCCTTTCATTATTGTACAATGAATGATTGGAAGTTGCCATTTAGTGGAATGTGTTTTATAATTTTCCTTATTGGACAGAAAGAACCCCACTCTAAATTATGGTTTGATGGATGGTATTTCACTCTTTTCTCTATTGACAAAAATTAGAATTCAAGTGAGAGTGAAAATCACTCGAGACGATTGGCCTCTATGTGTTGAGTTACTTTAATGGCGAAAGTTTCTGGAGGTGATGTAATAGTGTGGGTGGTGAAAGTAGTTGTGAAAACAATTAAAGTGTTTGATTTCATAAGAAGAGTGAGATTCCATTGAATACACAAGATCAAGTCCACCACAACATTACCATTGTTGATTTGACAGTTAGTTTGTTTGAATTTCGAACAAAACTACACGATGGCTATCTGCAGTAACCATTCCAATTCGCACGCTCAATCCATTTTTAGCCACACCTTTTTTCCCACTTAAGGTGTTTTTTATTAGATTTTAAAGTAAACACGAATTACTTAATACCTTTGAATAAAGATACACTTTGAAAAGATTATTTATTCGTGGACTAATTAATATAAATGTTTTAAAACAACGTTGTAGATAATTTAATCAAGAAATATGATTAACTAACCTCGTTGAATCTCTACAACTTTGGATATTTTAATTATTTAATTCTAAGTCAGTTATAAGGACAGCATAATTATCTACTTTTATAGTTATTATATTATCTCTGCAGGACAGTTTAATTTTGAACGCTTTTTCTAAGCCAGCAAAACATGAGTTTAATTAAATATATTGGTCGTAAGACGGTTGTGTTAGGCCTAACGTACTTTTAATATTACATCTTTTATGAAGAGTGTGTTTAATTGAATTCACACATTGCTAAATTAGAAAAGACACTTACATCCTAACACTTAGAGAATAAACAATGTCATGTATTATTATTTACATTTAAATTCTGAAAACTTTTAACTCTGAGTTTGTGATTTCTGCTTAATTAACCTCAAGGAAGGATAAAAGAAAATCTAAAAGTTTACTTTGAATGTATTCAGCAAGAAAAAACAAATATTTACCTATCTAACGTCATTTTCTTTAGGATGTGTACTGAAAATGTTTCAGAACATATTACTTTTACACGATAAGATATTGTTTGCTTATGATCTGCCCATCACGGGTATCGAAAACCGGATTCAGAACGGCTGGTATGGTGTTAACACTTTTACCAAAATAAGGCGGTGAACAACGTTTCGACTTTCCTACATTTTAACTACAAGTGTTGGCCCGGCATGGCCAAGCGTGTTAAGGCGTACGACTCGTAATCTGAGGGTCGCGGGTTCGCATCCCCATCGCGCCAAACATGCTCGCCCTTTCAGCCGTGGGGGCGTTATAATGTGACGGTCAATGCCATTATTCGTTGGTAAAAGAGTAGCCCAAGAGTTGGCGGTGGGTGGTGATGACTAGCTGCCTTCCCTCTAGTCTTACACTGCTAAATTAGGGACGGCTAGCACAGATAGCCCTCGAGTAGCTTTGTGCGAAATTCCAAAAACAAACAAAATAATAACTACAAGTGGGTTTCTTGTCATTACGAAACCGTTTTATTATCGGTTTGAGTCCACAGACATATAGGACTACTGAAGACAGACTGGAAAAGCAAAGAGTGAGACACAAAAAGGAAATAGATAAAAGCCTTATCCATTTTATACGATAGGGTTATTGAAGGCAGATTACAGGAACAAAATATGAAGGACTCAAAGGGAACGGGTTTCTCATCCTTTCGTTTGTTACTGTTAATAATTAACACTAAAAATCGCTCTTTTTCTTACAATAAATGATAAACTAGTTTTTATTTGTTGTTACAAATGCTACATCATTCATAATTACATTAAAAGTTTCCAACCTATCTAGTTTGAAAAAAAATATCTTTTTTATCGTGTCAGGATACAGAATATCATAAAGTGAAAAAATCCGAATAAATGCATAATACAAAAGTTCAGTTAGATATGTATTTTTATCTAAATATGAAAACCTAAGAATATTAATATTTTAATGCTATCAGTGTTGGAAGGAAAGTAAGTTAATTTTAACAGACATTTAAACAATTACACGTGCTATGCACAAACATACAGAACTTACAGCTTCCATGCTTTTCTGTTTCACAAGTACAAACGTTAGCCACAAAGATTTCCTTTGACTGTACATTTCTCAGAAGCTTAGACACATGCCTGATTGTTTACATGTTATGTTGGTTTTATGAACCTAATGTCCGAAGTTACCTTTTGTACCAGAAGTACAAAATAACTTTATATTTATTAAAAATATTTACGTTTTAATATGCACCTTTATTTTAGCGAATGACGTCATCGCTTAATTTGCTTTAACCCAATTAAAAACTTATTGTTAAGTGTTGATATTTAAATTACCGCCAAGTGTTATTCCAAAAGCATGAAATGAAAAAATTAATAGTGTTAATAAGCATGTAATTACTTAAGATTTAAGTAATTCGTAAAAAGAGTAAAAAAAGTTTACTTACGTGGAACCTGCAGGGTTACCAAGAAGGACAGAAATATCCAGTCATACATACAAGATGTTAAAGTCAGTCACGACATAATAAGATTTGGAATATGGAAGTTTCACCGTCTATTTCCTCGTTATTGAAGGTTGTAGAGCAGTTTACGCGTCAAGCCACGTGAAACAACGATAGATTCAACACAAGTTTAAACAGTAAAATGTTGTTGTTTTTTTTAAAAAAATTGATTACTTTTATAAATGTTGGTTCATTCATCGATATGTCAGGTGAAGTCTATGTTGTCCAGGTGTGATAGTAAAGAGCTAGCTTTAAGCACTTTCATTTTGTTGTGCGATTCCAATCTATCATTGGTAGACTCACTCACGTGCTCTAGTTCTTACCTATCATTGGTAGACTCAGTCACGTGCTCTAGTTCCTATCTATTCATTATGTTTGTGAGTTTAATTATTTACCATCTTCTGTTGAAACCCATCTTTCTCGTAACAATTTAGCCATAGAATCAATTCAAAGTGTAATTAATCAAAACGCCGTTCAAGAAGTGTAAAATAACAACAGATAACCAAAACAACTAGCATCCGAGTTTTATTGTGTACAAAACAACAGTTAGTAAGCCAGTATCTGGTTTGGACTAAGTATATATATATTAATAAATAATACAAAATGAATGTCACTTAGATGAATATCAACAAATATCAAACAAAAGAAGAAAGAACCAGAGAATAACATAATGCTTCAAAAATGAACCATTTCTTATGTCAGTAACAATATTTAGCAATAATTCTTTTTAATTAACTCGTTTAGCCATCTTTATCTACTGATTAGACCACGAGATTACATCTCATGTGATTAGTTATTACCATAAATCTACATAATCTTTCACAACATTAATATCTGTAAGTCACCGCTAGGAGAAACTTCTCTCGGTTTCATAATACATGAAAACTCAAAATTAACGTGCTGTATCGAGAAAGTGAGTTAGCACTTTAACATAATTAAAAATTCATAGTTTAACTAAACGATTGAAAATGTACAAACTTAATGGTAACCGAAACGTCACAAAATAAAACTACAATATGCTATCTCACAGTAATTATACAACATTATCGACTTTTCAAAATGTTATGAGACCAGATTTAATTCTAAAGTAAACAATGCTTCAAGTTGTTGTTTGATCAACAGTTTTTCGACTTGCTTTCAAGTATAATGACTCAGAAGTTATATAATTCTTCTAAAGACTGGTGAAGGTAATGTTAGGTTCAATTGTTTTTTTGTTGTTTTTGAATTTTGCAAAAAGCTACTCGAGGGCTATCTGCGTTAGCCGTCCCTAATTTACCAGTGTAAGACTAGAGGGAAGGCAGCTAGTAATCACCACCCACCTCCAACTCTTAGGCTACTCTTTTACCAACGAATAGCGGTATTGACCATAACATTATAACGACCCCACGGCTGAAAGACGAGCACGTTTGGTGCGACCGGGATTCGAGCCCGCGACCCTCGGACTACTAGTCGAACGCTTTAACACGTTTAGCCATGCCGGGCCGTTAGGTTCAATAAATCACGTTATTTGAAGAATTTTATTTACGTAAACATAATATCTGATAAAACAGATATTAAAAATATGTTATACTGTGTTACTCACGAAGTTTTTCTTAAAACTTAAAAACAAAGATGTTCCAGAATTGTATGTTTGATGTTGAAAAAAAACCTAATTTTAGGGACAAAGAAAAAGAACTTTTTTGTTTTATTTTTATACACGCATTACGTATTCTTAGATTTAGTTCGACTGACCTTATGTGTCAGTTAAACTAAGTTCAGCTATTAAAACAACTCAACATTTCCGATAAAAATAGACGTAAAACACTGTAAACATTTTATTTTTTATTTGAGTTTTTACAGTAGAAATACAATATATACATAGATTTTATCTAAAATTGTAAACTAAAATAGAATGACTAGAGCTGACAGAAACATCTCATATGTTACGTTGTTTAATTACACATTTTGTTTTATCTAAAATTGTAAACTAAAATAGAATGACTAGAGCTGACAGGAACATTTCATATGTTACGTTGTTTAATTACACATTTTGTTCGACTTGCAAAGCAAAAATTCGCCGAGTAATTTCATCACCAACTGAACAATATAAACAATAATTATTTAAACACACATAACAGAGAAATATTGACACGGGATTCATGGTTTCATAGTAGGGTGAATTCGGTTTGTCGGTTGATGGTATTAGCTTCTGCTGGTACATTTGGATTGTGAGTAGCTTCAGTTCGTGTTTCGAGCCAACAAGCTGCTTTCCGGGTTTGTGATCTAGGCTCGCCAGACGATAAAATCGCAGGCTATTGCATATAGATCTCGTTTTTGATGTCCATTTTGGTTATTTTCCAGAGGGATGAAACACGAAAGAACGACAACATAAAAGGGAAATCCGGCCTCATTTGTGACAATAATAGTTTTTGTGCTTTTCACACCCTAACAGTGTCTGCCACTTATAATATCGTAAGCTGGTGTTTTCCGAATCCAGAATTGTGCAAGTTCACACATATCTTCTCCAATAACACGGACCAATAAAAGCTAGAATTTTTAAGTTACGATAGCATGAATTCAGTAAATTAATTTAGAGTATTTGTCTTTCCGTTATGTCACCAAATATTAACACAGTTAACAGACCTTCACACCGTAAATGTTGTGATCGTCCGTAAGTTAAAAAGTATCTCAACCATTTTACTCAAACTCTATTATACTGATATATGATGGATTAACTAACATTGATGGTTAAATGTGGTAAGTACATGTGTCTATACAAAATATGTGTTATTTTTAGAATAATTCATTCATAATAACTTGAGGAAGTACACAAAGAAACAATACAAAACATGAACAATATGTGAAGTAAACAAGTGTAATAACATAACAACTAAGGCTGACGGTGAGAAACATATCAGAATCTATTAAATGTTTTACATACATATATACTATTGATAAATTATAAATAAAGTTGAAACTCAATGAAAAACAAAATCATTGTTTATTACAACCCTTGTCTTTTCAGAAAGTTCATTTCGCTCAGAACATTAAAGAACATTGAAAAGGCAGTAAGCTAACAGAACTTGTCGTCAACTCTTTGGCTACTCTTGAGTGATCTGTTGATGTATATGACTGTCACACTTAGTGTAGCCACGGCTACAAGAAGAAGTTATGAACATATTTTTTTAAAAGTAACGTATAAAAATAATTAGTTTTTGAAACTGATAAAATGGAGGCAGAATACAAAAAGAACAAATTACAATAAAGTCAAGACTAAGTAATAATGTGAAGTTAAAGTGTGTGTGTTTTGTATTAACAAAGTCACATCGGGATACCTGTTTTGTTTTAACAAAGTCACATCGGGATATCTGTTTTGTTTTAACAAAGCCACATCGGGATATCTGTTTTGTTTTAACAAAGCCACATCGGGATATCTGTTTTGTTTTAACAAAGCCACATCGGGATATCTGTTTTCTTTTACCAAAGCCACATCGGGATATCTGTTTTGTTTTTACAAAGCCACATCGGGATATCTGTTTTGTTTTTACAAAGCCACATCGGGATATCTGTTTTGTTTTTACAAAGCCACATCGGGATATCTGTTTTGTTTTAACAAAGCCACATCGGGATATCTGTTTTGTTTTAACAAAGCCACATCGGGATATCTGTTTTGTTTTAACAGAGTCACATCGAGATATCTATTAAGCCATCTGAGAGGAATTGAACTCCTGATTTAAGCGTTGTAAATCCGTAGACTTACCGCTGTACCAGCGAGTGAGGGGCTGAAGTTAAAGTCTCTACTATGTAACTTGATGTTTATATGAAATAAGTTTGGATACGTTCATGTATTTTATTCAACTGGAATTCAGAAATGATTTTTATGTCTTTTCAAAAGATCAGTAAAGCATAGTATTATATTAACTTTAAAAGTGAACCAGTACCTTGTCGCTATGTTTAGACATGTTTACAGCTAAAGCAAAACAAGAACTGTTATTTATATCTATAGAAAACCAACAAGAATTTTAAGCAATGTTCACCTCTTGTTATACTACTACGAAAGGATAGAAAGTTTAATGTATTTAAGAGAAAATGTCCTACATGGTCGCTGATGAAAAGCAGAATTTTGTTTTGAAATGTTACGATATGTTATAAGATTTATTAAAAAATGGCCATCTAAGGACTTTTGGTTTGTTTGGAATTTCGCGCAATGCTATACGATGCTGGTATGGATGTAAGTCTAAAATAATATAAATACATAGCCCTAGTGAACACATTGGACGTAAGGCTAAAATATTATATATAAATAGCCTTAGTGAACTCGTTGGATGTAAGTCCAAAATATTATATATAAATAACGTAGTGAATACATTGGATGTAAGTTTAAAATATTGTATATAAATAACGTAGTGAATACATTGGATGTAAGTTTAAAATATTATGAATAAATAACGTAGTGAACATATTGGATATAAGTTTAAAATATTATACATAAATAACGTAGTGAATACATTGAATGTATGTTTAAAATATTATAAATAAATAACGTAGTGAACATATTGGATGTAAGTTTAAAATATTATATATAAATAACGTAGTGAATACATTGAATGTATGTTTAAAATATTATAAATAAATAACGTAGTGAACATATTGGATGTAAGTTTAAAATATTATATATAAATAACGTAGTGAATACATTGAATGTATGTTTAAAATATTATAAATAAATAACGTAGTGAATACATTGGATGTAAATTTAAAATCACATATATAAATAATGTAGTGAACATATTGGATGGAAGTGAAAGACGTATAATGGGTGAAAAATTAAGCTTTCTTTCTTTCTTTGTTTGAGATAAAGCTTTCTGCAACCTGTTCACCACGGGTATCGAAATTCGGTTTCTAGCGCTATAAGTCCGTAGACATTCCGCAGTTCCACTGAGGGGTGAAATTCTACGAATATAGCTTTAAAAATAAGAGAACATTACAAACAATCATATAGCATTACAAACCATCATATAACATTACAAACAATCATATAGCATTACAAACCATCATATAACATTACAAACAATCATATAGCATTACAAACCATCATATAACATTACAAACAATTATATAACATTACAAACAATCATATAACATTAGACAATCATACAACATTACAGACAATCGTGTAACATTACAAACTATCATATAACATTACAAACAATTATATAACATTACAAACAAATATATAACATTACAAACCATCATATAACATTACAAACAATCATATAGCATTACAAACCATCATATAACATTACAAACAATTATATAACATTACAAACAATCATATAACATTAGACAATCATACAACATTACAGACAATCATGTAACATTACAAACTATCATATAACATTACAAACAATTATATAACATTACAAACAAATATATAACATTACAAACCATCATATAACATTACAAACAATCATATAGCATTACAAACCATCATATAACATTACAAACAATTATATAACATTACAAACAATCATATAACATCAGACAATCATATAACCTTACAGACAAACATGTAACATTACAGACAATCATATAACATTACAAACCATCATATAACATTACAAACAATTATATAACATTACAGACAATTATATAACATTACAAACAATCATATAACATGAGACAATTATATAACATAACAGACAATCATATAACATTAAAGAACAATCATGTAGATTATATATGGAACAAGGAATAATATGTTTGTTTCTAATGTCTAGAAAAACAAGTTGTTACTGTAAGCCACCATTTGATATTACCGGTGGAAAAAAACAAACTGTTTTCAAAATACAGAACATGGAAATTAACGGAAAAATATTGAAGACGATACACAGAGAAAGAATAAATACAGTAAACCTTGACAGATATAAGATGTTTGGATGCAAAGATAATCATTAAGATAGAGGGACACATGATAAAGAAATGAAATACATGATGATAAAACTGGTATAAAATACATTGTTTAAAGTTTGAGACAGGTATAGTGACACATGATGAAGAAATGAAATACATGATGATAAAACTGGTATAAAATATATTGTTTAAAGTTTGAGACAGGTATAGTGACACATGATGAAGAAATGAAATACATGATGGTAAAACTGGTATAAAATATATTGTTTAAAGTTTGAGACAGGTATAGTGACACATGATGAAGAAATGAAATACATGATGGTAAAACTGGTATAAAATATATTGTTTAAAGTTTGAGACAGATATTGTGACACATGATGAAGAAATGAAATACATGATGGTAAAACTGGTATAAAATATATTGTTTAAAGTTTGAGACAGATATTGTGACACATGATGAAGAAATGAAATACATGATGGTAAAACTGGTATAAAATATATCGTTTAAAGTTTGAGACAGGTATAGTGGCACATGATGAAGAAATGAAATACATGATGATAAAACTGGTATAAAATATATTGTTTAAAGTTTGAGACAGATATAGTCACACATGATGAAGAAATGAAATACAGATGGTAAAACTGGTATAAAATATACTGTTTAAAGTTTGAGACAGATATAGTGGCACATGATGAAGAAATGAAATACATGATGGTTAAACTGGCATAAAAGTCAGCAGTACGAGTGCACAAATCTTGAACATCCAGTAAAGTTTAATTTGTTAACATTCTCAATCGATTTAGTTCTGAAATTTAACACTAATTGTTAAAGACACTTTCTGAGATGTCGCTGAAACAGATAAAATATAACAATAAACAAGATTTAGTGAATATATATTTTATATACGTTTTATTTCAGTTGTGGAATATTCGATTTAAAATGTTTCATTATAATTAGAGTTATAAAAACCATTCAACCGTAACTCATGTTGTTTTTTCAGAGAAAACTACGTTGGGCTGTATGCGGAGAATCGAACCTCGTATATCAGTTTAGACATTTCGCTGTTCCACGTGTAACCTCTAAATCGATCAATTGATCTCTAATAAGTAGACAGAAACTGTGTAAACATAGTGTACAATATTCCTTGAGTTTATATCCTCTCGTAACACGCAAGAGAAACAAAATGATAAAATGTTCGCAGATCTTAATTGAATATTTACATTGGTTACAGTAAATCATTGATGTTTGTTTGTAGAGACGATTCATCAATTGGTTTAAGAATTCCAATCACAAAATATATTTCATTTTATTCTAAATTATAGCCATATATTTATAGTTCAAGTGTTGTGAAATCTAATGTGAATTGTAAATATTCTGTTAAATGTAGTTACGCTATAGGGTGTTATGTTGTGATTCAGCTTTGTCACCTATACATATTCACGTGTTATCATCCGGGAACTGTTCAGTGGTACAAATACACGATTCATTGTGATATTGTTTAAAACATAGCATGAAAGTCCTAAGTAACAGGACCTTTAAAAACGTATTGTTTGAAAAACCATGTGCACATCATGACTTCATTATTCTTGGCCAATATCTACAACGTCTTGTTTCAAGCAAGCAAATGCACAATACTAGGTAAAGAGATGTATAGAACGAAGTTAATACACAATACAAGGTAAAGGGATGTATAGAACGAAGTTAAAACACAATGCTAGGTAAAGGGATGTATAGAACAAAGTTAATACACAATACTAGGTAAAGAGATGTATAGAACGAAGTTAATACACAATACTAGGTAAAGGGATGTATAGAACGAAGTTAATACACAATGCAAGGTAAAGGGATGTATAGAACGAAGTTAAAACACAATGCTAGGTAAAGGGATGTATAGAACAAAGTTAATACACAATACTAGGTAAAGAGATGTATAGAACGAAGTTAATACACAATACTAGGTAAAGAGATGTATAGAACGAAGTTAATACACAATACTAGGTAAAGTGATGTATAGAACGAAGTTAATACACAATACTAGGTAAAGAGATGTATAGAACGAAGTTAATACACAATACTAGGTAAAGAGATGTATAGAACGAAGTTAATACACAATACTAGGTAAAGGGATGTATAGAACGAAGTTAATACACAATACTAGGTAAAGAGATGTATAGAACGAAGTATGGTAAGGGGGTGTAGAATGAACTTAGGACACAATACTAGATAAGATAGTGTAGAATGAAGTTAATACATAGTGCTCGGTGATGGAGTGTAGAATGTGGTTACAACACTGGATTATGAACAGATTTATAAGGCTTAAGATGTTATCCTTTAGGATTTCCACACAACCAGTAGGTACGAATCCATAATGTTAAAGGTTTACTTGTTAATTTCTATCCAATTCGAAATTCACCGTGCAGTTTCACAAGTTATCATTGCAATGAAATAGGTGTATTACATTAAGAATCGTCTTAGAACAAATTAATTCTGGTAAGAGATTCCCAAGGTGCGAATGAAAGAAATAATATAAGAAGGTTTTACTTGTATTTCTAAATTATATTAGAGAAATGTAATCGAAAGCATTATGAGACCTAAACTGTCTCATGTGATTGCTAAGATAAAAGAAGATATAACTTTATTTCAGAATAATATGCCCATGGTGGCAGTAATGTAATAGAATGATATGATATTCAACATTATATAATCAAATTACTTAGGCGATCTTGACTGACAGTGTGACGTGTACATTAAATCATCAAGTTATTTACGGTATTCTGACAGAAATAACCTTTTACCTTTGTGTGGAAGTTTTGTTTGCTTGGTAATGTTTAGAGCAAAGCCACTTTCGGCTATCTGTTGTATCTACCACCGGGAATCGAACCCTGGATTTTAGCGTTGAAAGTCAGTAAGATTGAAGCCGTCCCACCAGAGGGACAAAATAATAAAAGAAAATATAGCAAAGAATTATGGACAGTTTTATCACCTCGAAAAACCAAAAAAAGGCAATACATATATGAGTTAAAACACTTTAATTTATTAATATATGTTTATGTTTGTGAAGTTAACGATATTTTATCCTAATTATGTGAACATTTTTACTAGTCATATCTTCTTTATGAAAAGCATTGTGAATGCCTAACAATTTATTTTGCATGATTCCCATCATTTGCTAGTAACCCTAGTTTGGTGCAATGTAGAGAAAATTAATATTGATAAAGTTAAGTAAACAAAATTACAAGGAATGATTGCGTTGAAAACAGCAAATCCAACTCTTTGACTAATTATATTAGTCAAATAAAAAACGCTGAACTAAATTAAAAGATCCCAGGATACAAGCTATGATGTGGGATATAAAATGTACCCTAGGTTTTGGAGGTGACTGAAGAGGTAGGGCCCACACTATGGTGGGGATACACCGTCTTAACCTCCATTAGCCAGTCTCACATAAAGAAAGAAAATAAAGGAATAGCAATAGATATAGAAATAGAAAATAGAAATTGGGAGAGCAAGATGTGGGTGCTGAAGCCCACAACGTTCCACATCCATATCACCCTTCACTGCCTGCAGAGAGTTCTGGGAAGGTGACTGATTTCCAAAGTAAAGAAAAAAATAATGAATTGAAAAATAAATATAAGGTAAGAATAAGAAAAAGAAACAAACAATCTGTAACAGTTTCATCAGCTGACATTCACACCTCAACTCAGTCAACAATAACTTCATCTCTGAAAAGTACATTGCTGGTATTTGCACTTCATAATGATCCACAATGACTCTACCATTGCACTTTACAGCTCACAATGGTTAACACTAACTTCTAAACATTTTTCGTTGTTATCCGCTAGAAATGTTCAGTATATACTTTTTATCTAAGTGAAACATTAGCTAAATAGGCGACTAATTCATTTTCTCAGGTAGTTATTATTGATCACGCATGCGTTGATTATAATCGATCAAGTCTACTAAACAGGAGCCATTTTTGAATAAATCAACGCCATCTTCAGGCAGACTGTGAGTGTCATATTTCTTATTATCATTAACCAATAAACTCCATAATTCCTCCATAGCCTATTTGTATTGATTCCGGAAAGTTACGGTTTGATGAGACAACAGAAAGTCTCATTAATTTATTACCCTGGTTTTTTTGACGATTTCCAAATCCCATGTGCGCAGCTGACACTTTATGCACCTGGCAGTTTTCTAGCAGAATTACAACAGCTTTTAGTGTCTTCATCATATCCTACTGTTGGTGGTAAGGGCTTCTTTTAGAACACCCTGTTATGGTATTGTTTCTCAGAAGCCAACATGCAACAATAAATAAGAGATTCATCAGTTCACATCCATGTAATATATCTTAACCTGCAACCATTATATGACTTTCACCATGGAATTCAACCTTGCGAAATCATCTAAACTTATATTCTTAGTTAATGGGAAGTTTTAGTTCGCGATACAAATGAACTTAGATTAGCCAGAACGAGTCTTGTTTTGTCTTGGAATTTTGCACAAAGCTACTCGAGGGCTATCTGTGCTAGCCGTCCCGAATTTAGATGTGTCAGACTAGAGGGAAGGCAGCTAGTCATCACCACCCACCGCCAACTCTCGGGCTACTCTTTTACTAATAAAAAGTGGGATTGACGGTCACATTATAACGCTCCCACGGCTGGGAGGTCGAGCATGTTTTGGCGCGACTGGCGCGAACCGGCGACCCTCAGATTACGATGTGCACGCCTTAACATTTAGGCCATGCCAGGCCCGAGTGCATTGTCACCAAAATGTGTTATAGTTGTTACAATGTAAACATATTGTCATCATTCATTATATCAAAACCTATTCATAAAATACTCATTCTAAGAAGAACATACATTGACATTCGCAGGCAGTAAGAGTGTGGAACATGCCACAACTGTAACCACGTCTAACCAATAACAAAACCTTAATTAATAAACACTGCAATATCTCCGTAATGAGCCATATCTGTCCGTTGATATTGTTTTGTGTTGGACAGGACTGGACAGCATAGCTGGCATATCTGCAGATGAAGAAACAAGACAATCGGTTTTACCAGTTCATGATTTTTTGCACATGCGCATTAGAATAAGATGATTTTCTTAGCAATCACGTAAGGTGTTACATTGTCATTGACTGTCCAATATTTTTCGTCACTATATCGCAGGTAGATGATGAAAAATATTAACATACCATTGCCAGTATAACTTACCAATTGTGCTTATGGTGTTAAGTTTCTGTGGCGACGGTGAAACTATGCCAGTAGATGTATTTGTTTGGAGTTTTTTTTAAGGACTAACAATGTAATAAAAATCCTACTTATTTGTTTCTCTGGAGCAACTCCCGAATATTTTATTTCTCGTTTCTCTCTTGCTAGTGAAGAAACTATGGTTGAGCTATTCAACCATAAGTGAAGCAGCACGTGTACAGATGAATAGGAAAAAGAGCTTTATTGATGTCTGAAATGTGTCGTCACCTCTGATAAAGAAAGGCCACACAATGTTCAGGTTATCTTTAAGCTTTTCTAAATGATTTTAGATTAACGTTCTCTTTATCTCAGAGACTTTCATGATACTTGAATTGAACTTGTTGACTTACGGTCTAACGCATCAATTGTAACAAACTGAATGTTGCTACACGTTTCTTTTTTTCAATACTTCCAAGTATTCCACTATCTGATCATTCTTTGTAGAACGATATAAACTATATCACAACCTTTTGTAACACAATTTCAAACTTTCATTCTTAAAAGACTTATGTTTCTTTATGAGGTGTTTCTCCAATAATGCATTTGTCGTTTTAGTTCTGTTTTACGTCAAAGTTGTATGTCAGTAAAACAAACTCGAACCGTAATAACTTTATTATTTACATTTTGATATTTATTTCTTATCACTGTTGCGTCTTGTACGTCTATTACTTAATTTGCTATTATCATCTTCACTTTGACCTCGATCTGGCAGAGCGTGTACTACAAATTATCATTGTTTAAGTATTGGCTTACCAACTATAGCCAGGTGGCAACTAGCACTACTAATAATACACAAATATACATTTTATTTGTGTCTTTTGGATATATGTGAAAACTACACGAGAGACATCTGTGCTTTCAATTTTGAGTTGTTAGATTCAAAAACACAACAACAACAAAAACCGACAACCGCTGGAAACTCTTGGATTTATCTAATCGAATAATGAAATTTAATTGTTACTCCTATAACACATCCATAGCTTCAAAATACGATGCTTCGATAACGGAACACGAACCAATAACTCTTTGTTCGATAGCGCCTTATATATATGTAATGTGGAAACGTAGCTACAGTCATTATAATATTACCGTACCTGTGAAACTAAACAATAGATAGTAATGGTGCTAATCAAATGTGTTTGTAACTACAATGTGTATTTATGGAAAAAGAAATTGTGAATATACCATTATAAAATTCAGTGATCTGTTGTCTAAGTCTGATGTGTAAAATCGGGTCACATTTACTACTATGGAATCAATATTAATTTCTGTACAAAGTATGGTTAAGTAGCTTGTTGTAATGGTTTCACATCTAATAAACTTTCATACAATTTAATCGATAGTTTCAGTAGATATAATTTTCATCACTTACTCACCACTTTGTGCCCCCTAGTGGGGCTACGGTAAGCTTACGTATTTAAAATAACCTGCAGATTGTTAACTCATTCTACAACAAGATCGTATTCTGTGTCGTATAGCTTTAGTTACCATGAAAGTTTATGGTTGAGTTAAATTTCTGAAGTTCAGGATTAAACTTGTCTATTTTATGCTCTTTGCTAAAGATAATTTTACACTACATAGAATGTATAGAAAATTATATAAATATCAAGACATTTCTTTAACACTATTTGAATGGTGACTGCTTTACTTGGGTTATAGAAATATTCGCCTAATAATTAACATTTTTATTATTTTATTCTTTTATCTATTATTTTCTTGAGTGGTAACCGATTTTTCTCTCTTTTGTATCTTTTTTCTAAACGATTTTATAGTTTTAAATGTTTACAAAATTCTTTCATAATAACGATATTTTAAAGTAGTTAATGTGTGTGGTTTAAACTGGTAATTGTAACTATAAATTTATCCACATAGCAGTATCCAAATGTACTAGGGTTCTGTGCACTGTTAACGTGCCTGAGACTTGTGGCTACAAAATCGCCAAAGAAAGAAAAAATAGCTTCAAGAGCTGGCGGTAGGTGGTGTTGACGAGCTGTCTTTTGAGCTGCCACCTGCAGATTCACACCTCTAAAAACCGGGTTTCGATATCTGTGGTGGGCATAGCTTTGTGCTGAATTCTAAAAACACGACCTTCTGAATTCTAATTTACCGGACAAAATTATAGATGGCTGATTTACGATGAAAAACGTAAAGTAGAGAAATCACATTCATTGTATAGAGCTTGTTATAGAAACAAGTGTTCGCGATTTTGCTTAAATTTCTTACCAGTTTCTATGCAGCTTTGGGAAGTATACAAGTAACAAATATAAAATAAAAAATGTAATCGCTACCAGTAAATATTTCACAAGTGTGTTAAGGCGTTCGACTCGTAATCCTAGGGTCGCAGGTTCGAATCCCGGTCGCATTAAACATGCTCGCCCTTTCAACCGTGGGGGCGTTATAATGTGCGGTCAATCCCACTATTCGTTGGTAAAAGAGTAGCCCAAGAGTAGGCGGTGGATGGCGATGACTAGCTGCCTTCCCTCTAGTCTTACACTGCTAAATTAGGGACGGCTAGCGCAGATAGTCCTCTAGTAGCTTTGCGCGAAATAAAAAAAAACACAACAAAATAATATTTCACAATCGGTATTAGAAGATTTCAAGCAACAAAACAGTGAATATTGTACGAATGAAATACATTTGTTATAATAAACGAGTTATTTAGTGTTACGTTATCGGTAAGTGTCTGTAACATTGTTGGTCCATATCCAGCTGAAAAGATATAAAATTATATCTAAACGGTGAGGAAAACTTATGGTTATGACTTCGAAATACACTTATCACTATATCCCAACTCATAACCGATAAGATAAAGAATAGCTAATCTTATATTCCAGGATTTGTTTAGAACGATAGTATCAAGTTGTGCTTTTGTTGATTCTGTTAATTAATTAAACAAATGAATTTTCTTAAGCATCAGTACATATCTAAGATATATATATACTGGAGCGAAATTCATGTTCGAAAATATATACGAAACATTGAATGTTAATAAGAAAACATTATGAAAACTACATATAACGTTACAGTGTATGGAATCAACACTTAAATAGCCTAATTTAGGCTTAATATCTTATTGATTACCATAGATATTTTAAACTAATAATGAGGCAGGTTTTAATGGAATATCCTCATTTATTATCCAATTATGTTTAACTTTATTAAATAAAGAGGACATAATATGTAAACCTCTGCATATAATAAAATAAACACCTGCCTCAGGCCAGTTTGACAGTTTACATAAAATTAAAAAAAAACTTCTATGTATAGAAATTCTGTTTAGCTTTATTCTTATTACACTATCCTACAGGTCAAAATATAGCAGACAGTATTCAAACATTGACGCCTTCAAGCGACTGTCGACCCTCTCGGCTGAATCGAAGCGGAAGAATCACTCGTAAGGCCCGGGTTACAAACTAAGGCTCATTCTGAAACACTAATAGAACCTTTTAAGATGGTTCTTGAATCTGGTCCAGCAACTCCAATATATTACACTTTTTCTCTAATTATCCTGAAAGTACACTTTCTAGCACAAAGTTCCATTCAGTTCAGTTTTCCACAAGAAATAGCTTCCATAAAAACCGAATCTATAATAAATTTTACTCAAACATAGGCCATTGGTTAAAGTTCACACTTATACATTATTGATCCTAATGATTCACAATGAGAACCGTAATGTATTATTAGAGCTTTCATCCTCTCAAATTATCTATTTTATTTGAAACCTATCATTATGGGCGGCGGTTCACGAACTGAGTAAGGAGCTGAGTCATTATTGTTCTAGGTGAAATAGGGATATCAGTGACATAAACTGACAATTTGATGTTTATTTTCTTGTGTGTGTTATCCAGATGCTATGTGGACCCGTAAACAACAAGGACATGGACATATAAAGAACTTTAAGTGAAATTTAATATACCTTAACAATTAAGATATGATGTCTTACTGCTATTGTTACAAACATTTAGAAGCAGACGTGTCTTTTGTGATATTATAATTCAAACAAGCGAAATAACCTTGACCCAGTTTAGTATTCCTCACCCATTGCACGTGTTTTCAAAGCTCAATAAAATGGAAACAAGTACCGAAAACTTGAGTAACAAAACCCTGACAAAATAACGGGTTACAAAATCACACACGTAGAGAAAACAAGACATTATTTAGAGTGATGTAACATTTCTTAAAATTACAGTGATACTTACAGAAAGTAAAAAGGGGGCATAGTTTACTTATTCAAGCAGAATACGTAGGGATTAGGCGTGAGTATCCAAGAGTATCCACAGACTTTTACTTAACGTGTTCTAAAAAACAAATGACCTCAGAAAAGTAACTGTCATAAGGACACCCGTGGCGTACTATTCATCAACCTAATCTGTACACTCATATACTTCGTTTCAACTTCGTAAAGCGGAAATTTCGAAAATTCTCTCAACACTACGTAAAGTTATGTGCTTTAATTCTGGTCGATCATTTCAAAATTAGAGAAAACATACAATGAGCAGAACTCGCCGCCAACGCTTGGGTTACTCTAATGAAATAATGGGCAAAATGCTTGTAGTGTAATACGCTAACCGTTAGGTCATTTTTATAGCAGTCAATGCCTGCTTAAAGTTCAACTAAATTCTACTGTCGTTCATTTGACTGTTGACAGATGACTGTTGATAAAAGACTGCCGGTGCATTTTTACTACCGACAAAGACATACCATAACAATCATTCCATTTTAAGGGTTGTGGTGAATATAGGCATGATATTATCGGAATATCATGAAAGCAACTATTATCTTGTCAAAAACCTTGAACAAGAAAATTACATCATGAAATTGATACCCTTACAAACGTATATAATAATAGTGTACGTAAAGAATAATAGTGTACGTAAATAACAATGATGTACGTAAATAATAATAGTGTACGTAAATAATAATAGTATACGTAAATAATAATAGTGTACGTAAAGAATAATAGTGTACGCAAATAACAATGATGTACGTAAATAATAATAGTGTACGTAAATAATAATAATATACGTAAATAATAATAGTGTACGTAAATAATAATAATAATAGTGTACGTAAATAATAATAGTGTACGTAAATAGCAATGGTATACGTCAATAAGAATAGTGTAGGTAAATAATAAGTGTATATAAATAATAGTATTGTATGTAAATAACAATGGTGTACGTAAATAATAATAGTGTACTTACTTGTAATAGATCGATACACTTGTTTTACCAACAGTATTACTTAGTTACTTTATTTGTTCAATTATATAAACTTGTTCGTTGTACAAGAAAGTGTTTTGTTTTCAGAACATAATTATTTGCACCGGCAGTCATTTATTATGATACAGAAATATCGTGACACCTGTTACACATGTTGGTCCAGGTAGAGGTTGTAATCTTAGTTTATCTTGCATTGTTGGAAGGTGAACGTGAAAGAACAAAACACAGCAGTAAGTCTATGGGCCTATAACGTTAAAATCGGGTTTCGATACCCGTGCTGAGAATAACATTGTGAAGCTTTGTGCTCAGCTTCAAACAAACAAAGTAAAGAAAAATAGATAATTGTGACTTGTAACTTTCTAAAGGTTCCGGAGATGAAACCGATTGCATAAACTTGAGAAATTAGATAATTTTGGTGGCTTGTGTTTTAGGTAAGCACAGAGCTATAAAAGCGGATATTTGTAGTTTATCCACCACCCGTAGTGATACTCACTATCTAGTGTTTCAAGCCTGTAGACATACTGTCCTCTGAATAATTTAATAATATTTTTAATGCTAATTTCTACAACCTAGAATGATAATTTCAGACCTTACTTGACTGTGTTATCACCTTATAACTGATGGCTTTTATGAAGTGAAACTATTGATACCATATGACAAACCTGTTTATGAATTGAAATAAACTATAAATTGTATTATGTTTCACGTAGTTTTATGAGATATGGACATTTAAATTTTCTTAAAATTAAATATGTCGCTCCAACTTTTGGTTAAAGATAAGATATATAATCCTTATTAAAACTTACTGAGAAATTGATTATTCAAATAAAACTTCTATATTAAAAAGAAGTTTTGAAAATATCTTAACTTTAACAATTTATTTCAAGGTTTATTTATATAATAACATTATTTTCTTCAAGAATTATTCCGTCTACAACTTTACAGCAAAATAATAATTTCTTAATAATGAAAAAAAACTTTCGATTTATTTACTAACTTGAATACTTGTTTCTATTATTGTAAATGGCTAACCTAAATGTGTCATTTAAATCTTATATAGTTGACTGCAACAAAGTTATATTTTATGTTTAAGGCAATAACTATGATCAAATTGATGGAAGGATCAAACTGTGTGATCAAATTGATGGAATGTGTGTGTGATCAAACTATGTGATCAAATTGATGGAACGAGTGTCTGATGAAACTATGTGATCGAATTGATGGAATGTGTATCTGATCAAACTATGTGATCAAACAATGTGATCAAATTGATAGAATGTGTGTCTCATCAAACGACGTGATCAAATTGATGGAATGAGTGTCTGATCAAACTATGTGATCAAATTGATGGAATGTGTGTCTGATCAAACTATGTGATCAAATTGATGGAATGTGTGTCTGATCAAACTATGTTATCAAATTGATGGAGGGTGTATCTGATCAAACTATGTGATCAAATTAATGGTACGAGTGTCTGATCAAACTATGTGATCGAATTGATGGAATGAGTGTCTGATCAAACTATGTGATCAAATTGATAGAATGTGTGTCTGATCAAACTATGTGATCAAATTGATGGAATGAGTGTCTGATCAAACTATGTGATTAAATTCAACTTCGTGTTACCAAAAAAAAAACAAACAGTAGTTGGACATTGTCAAATTCATTTTATGCCATAGGTTAAACATGTATGCAGATGTCAATTTTACAACTTTTAAGTATTTTTAAACAAATTTAGGATCCAGAGGAGTTTGTCTTTAAATTTTAAAACTTCGATCAGTTCTAACTTATCGAAACACACTTGTCACTGAACATTAACTTAGTACTAGTCTGATCCGCTGATTGTTATTAAGGCTTTGCTTAGTATTTCAAGTAGCTTCCTGCCTTTTTAAAACACATAATTTGTTTGTTTGATGTTAACTGCAAATCTACACAGTAAACCGTCTTTACTCTGTCTATCGAGGGCATCGAAACACGAATATAGAATTATAAGCATTTAGACTTATCACTAAACCATTGGAGAAGAGAAAACAGCTCAACATGAAACTCTATTTATCTGATTTCATGACTGAAACGTTTAAAAACCTAACGAGGAAAAAGTCTGAAAAATGATCAAAATATGTTTATCTTTGCCTCTTTTTCATCACATGTCGGTGTTCGACTTTTTAACTTATCCAGTTAAACAATGCAGATATTTAAAGTGGAAAGTGGACAGAAACATGTGAAGGTGTATATTACTGAAGTTGATTATTGTTATAATACAAATTGTAAGTTGTTATAAAGTGTTTTTCTTAATTAAAGGAGAAAATGTTACCTTGATTATCTTTTAAACGAGTGTAACGTCTCTCTTAAACATGTTTACACGTGCTAACTGATGCTTTTACACATGTTTACATGTAATGGATGGTTCTCTTATACATGTTTACATGTGGTAAATAATCCTCTGATGTGTGTTGGTATATGGTAAATGATCATGTTACACATGTTTATATATGGTAACTGATCATGTTACACATGTTTATATGTGGTAAATAATCATGTTACACATGTTTATATGTGGTAAATAATCCTTGTAGAAAATGTTTATCTAGTTTATATGAAGTTATGCATATCTATAGATATTAATAAACGGCAAACAAATTTTAAAATAAACCTCGTTTTCGACTAAAGAAATAAGGATAATTCTTTATAAACTATGATATGACACGACTACTAATAACACTTCGGGCTAATACATTTTGGGTTCAAAATATTTAGACATTCATTATGCTTCTACTGAATTAGTTGTTTTTAAGGAAGAGATATTTATAGAAATAACATGAAATATTCCAGCAAATTCAAATTTGACTAATTTGTTACTAATGTTTTTACTTTGCATTTTAGTTTTGGAAACAAAAAAAAACAGCAACAAAAGTCTTTCAGCCGTGGGGGCGTTATAATGTGACGGTCAATCCCACTATTCGTTGGTAAAAGAATAGCCCAAGAGTTGGCGGTGGGTGGTGATGACTAGCTGCTTTCCCTCGAGTAGCTCTGCACGAAATTAAAAAACAAACATCGTTTTAGTTGAAGGACTTAACGATGTTTCATTTGATTATAATTAGAAAAGTGTGATTTACATTATTAGAACAACTGTTTTAAAGGATAGGAAAATGATAAAAAAACAAAAATGACAACTTGGAACGATATCTGTTTCTGCTTTGGGTGCTTAAAATTAACATTTTACTTTTTAAACACTAAAATACCAGTTTTCGATAACAATGTTTCTGATTCATCTTAAAAATTAGATCATCTGACGGAAGTTTCATATTGAACGCAAAATTTCTAAGTTTGTGAGAAAATATACCACAAGAAAATGACACATTTCATAATACTTAGCCCTAGTTTTCTATCACTACACACAGTTAAATTACTTTATTCAAAAAGTTTAAATCCAATAAGATTTTCAGAACACTTACACTGTATATAGACTAATAATGTAAAAATAACATACAACCATAAGTTTTAGTACTTAAAACGCTAAAATCCGGGGGTAGATTCCCTGCAGAGGACGCTGCAAGCGGCTCAATGTGATTTTGAGTTAAAACAAACGTATGCATTTTGACTAATATGCTATAACATATCTCAACTCACAACCTTTGAAACATGAATTGAATAAGTAAGCAAATAAGTAACTGGATTGAAGAGCATTCAAAATTCATGACAAGCACCTTTAAATGATTTTAACAGTTGTTTGTTTGTTTGAATTTCGCGCAAAGCTACACGCTATCCGTCCCTAATTTAGCAGTGTCAGACTAAAGGGAAGGTAGCTTAGTCGTCACTACCACCACCAGCTCTTGTGCTACTCTTTTAACAATGAATAGTGGGATTAACCGTCACATTATAACGCCCATATGTTTGGTGTGACGGGGATTCAAACCCGCGACCCTCAGATTACGAGTCGGGTCTAGAAATTGGGATAAGATTACTGCATTAATTTTGTGAAATCTGGATAAGGAAAATTGAAATTGAAAAGTTAAAAAAATGATAAGACTTCTGGGACAGATAACATTCTCCCAATGGCTTTGAAGGAAGTTAAAAATCGGATTTCTGAGTAATTTACTATACTTTTTTTCAGTCCTTGAGCAGTTGGAATTTAACTAATGTAATTCCTCCTTTTGAGGTTGGTGATAAAACTATTTCAATAATTATAGAGCCATTAGTCCTACATCAGTTGTGGAAAAAGATTTAAAAATGTGTTAAAACAAGCCTTGCTAGGTCATTTAACTAAGTTTCACATTTTTTTGGATGCTCAACATGGTTTTGCTGAAGGAAATATTTTCTTACAAATCTTTTGACTATCTTTGAAAAAGTTAATGGTTACGATTTTCAGAAAGCATTTGGCACGATGCTACATAAAAAGGCTTGTAAAATTGTTTATGAACCTGTAAGGGATAGGTTGGATAGCAGAAAGGCTGGGTGGAAGAGAGCAGAACGTTGTTATAAATGGAGTTCAGTGTAACTGTATTAACATCACAAGTGGGCTACGTCAAGATTCGGTTTTAGGACTTTTGTTCCTTTTGATTTACATCAATGTCAGAGATGAAGAAGTGGTCAATAAGTTATTTAAATGATGTCAAAGTTTTGGGTGTTGCTAACTGTGAAGAGGATGCTGTTGATTTGGAAGACGATTTACATCATTTAGTGAGTTGGGCAAATATAATGGTAGATGGGTTTTAATTATGTTGAATCCGAGATAACACATGTGGGTTATCATAATTTGAATTGTAGCCATAATTTTGGTGGGAATAACCAGTGTTATGAAAGAAAAGGGATCTTGGTGTAATAATGGATCAGACTCTAAAGACATCCAAGCAGTGTGCTGTTGCTAGTGGTAAGGCATATAAAATTTTAGGTTGTATCTAAAGAAATGTTGAATATAAGTCTAAAGTTGTTATCATTTCATTACATAGGTGGCGTACCACATTTTGAATATTGTGTTCAGTCATGGGCTTCTTACCTTAGGAAAGGTATTGAATTATGGAAAATGGTTCATAGATGGGTTACTGCAACGGTGACTGGGATGGAGGGGTTGTCATATAATAATAGATTAAAATATTTTAAATCTTTTTCTCTTGGAGAAACGAAGAGTTAGAAGAGATCTGAGCGAGATGTTTATAAAGATAATATAAAAATAAAAATCAAGAAATGGCAAAACACGGTGGGAAATAGAAAAAGTGATAATGTGAGGTAATATGCAGAAAATAATACCAATGTAGAGAAATTAAAACATGAGTGATACTAACAATGAAAAGTAAGTTGAATTGTAAATTTAACCTTGGAAATTGTTGTGGGATCGAGATTTGGCATCGAAGTATGTAATAATGTAAGCTTTTTAAGTTTCCTGTTCCAATATATGTATATGGAATTATCTTTGATGTACGTTAACGTCAACTATATTCATAGATGGCGCCACGTCTTATATATAACCCAATAAAAAAATAAAGAATATTACATTTTCTATAACACATCATACATGCAGTGTATAAAAGGCCGTATAAACGTCTTACATGTCTCGGACAGAGCTCTAGTATTACTTGTGGTGAAATTAAATGGAAAAGCATGACCATAATTATTACAATAATACATAAACTGAACTGAAGTTTCTGCTTCAACAGCCACAACAATGCTGATAAGAAGAGCCTTTGAGGTATATTAACTTCCTTGTTTGATCCGTGACCTTTCAACTTCGGTTCGTAAGGCACTTCTTCAGCCAATGACCTTTGCTAATTAATTACATGAAACACTGTGAGAGAACATTAAGATCTCGGTGTTGAAAGTGGGGAAGGCACAGATAGCCAAGCTGCTTTGTGCCATAAAACACTAAATCAATGAACAACAATGTTGAAAGTGGGTGAAAGAAAGTGTCCCTTCCGCCATAACTTTGGCCACTACCTCTTCCTACAAAGTCACACTGACCATTGCACAGTGTATATCTTGTTTATAGATATAAATATTGAGTTTTCATAGCTTATAGACAGTTTTGGTAAGATTATAAGGGAGAATGTAATAATATCTTATGTTATAAATAAATTGTGTGAAAGTTAGGACTTTTCTGTTGTTTATCATAGCATCAACCCACGCATTTTATTTTTAAGTTCATTATCCGGACAAAGGATCTCAGCTTGTATAAGTCACATAAAACATTTCTTATTTCTCTTTATTTAATAACGTTCTCAGATTAAATACAAAACAATACATCATTTTTCAAAAGTCTTAAAGAACAAAATTTATTCAAAATTAGGCTTAAAAACTATTAAAGGGTGAATGATGTACAAATATGATTTGCAATTTCTACCTCTAAGCAAACACTTGAAATTATTTCATGGTTTATTTGTTTGCAATTAAGCACAAAACTACATAATGGGCTATCTGTGCTCTGCCTACCACGGGTATATAAACCTGGATTCTAGAGGTGTGAGTCCACAGATATCCATCTGTGCCACTAGGGGGACTTATTTCACGTCTCTTTGAAGGTTAGCGTAAACGAATGAGTTATATTATCATATTAAGCTATTATGGTGCTATGATTCATATTTTAGAAATTTAATTTGGTAAAAAAGAAAACTCATTTTAGTAGATTAACAAGTAGTTTTGGAAATTTATTATTTGAGTTTTTGTTTTCCTTCATTTTGAGGTCGTTTTGTTTGACTCCTTTCGAATATTCACACAAAAACTGCATAGCGTACTATTCGACCCTAATTTTGATGGGAAAGACTAGAAAGAAGACAGCTAATAAATGAACTTCAACGTTAGCATTTCTAACCCTTGGTTTACTCTAATCAAATAGGAGGATTTGACTGTCACTCTTTTAATGCATCCATGAATTGAAAGTGAGGAACGCGATTCATTTTAATTTGTTTTTATCCAGGGGACGATTAACTGACCCCTGAGTGGACAATGAGAGACGTTAACAGTATATTACACTCGATAATAATTTTAACGGGCAGTAATAAATATCAGTTTATATCGAAACTTTACTAACTTGAATAGCGATAGATGCAAATTTTTTTATATCGAAACAGCAAACACTATTCAAGACGATTTCATTAACATATGTTACGTTTTTTGCTTATTGTATTTGATAAATAAGTGCTACTCATAATACACGACCCGCGTGCTCGACTTCAAACAAACATACTTCGATAGACAACTGCCATCTATCGGTATATTTTTAGATACTAGCTTTGCAAAGCAAAAGTTAGTTTAAGTTAACTAAGCAATGTATTTTGTATAATGACGACTATGAATTAGACGGCCAACCAATACTGAAAGACAGTAGAAACGATCATACCCTATCATAAAAAAACAAATGTAATCTATAGTGTGTTTAATATATTATATTCGTAATTTCCAACAATTAAACATACATATAATGTTTCCTCTTTCTAAGTGTGAATTTTACCCTTCTGATTTCAATTTCACATGACTCTTTACATTATCACATAACACTACAAAACTCCTTTTATTTTCACATGTGTTAAATTAAATTGCATTTTATCGGTAAATTACGTTGAGAGCTTAATTTTAACAACAGGTTATGAGTAAAACTGAGTTTAATTTTTACTAAACTATGGCATAAAACTACCATAAAACTATCTGCTGAAGATTAAGTATTTGTAAGCCAGTTGAGGATTTACAAGATATCGTACATTTTGTAAAGACCAAATGACACCAAAGAACTGGAAACCACAGACAGCCTATGGATGTGCTCAGAAGGTTTCATCAGGGCTCGGCATGGCCAAGTGTGTTAAGGCGTGCGACTCGTAATCTGAGGGTCGCGGATTCGCATCCCCGTCGCGCCAAACATGCTCCCCCTCCCAGCCGTGGGGTCGTTATAATGTGACGGTCAATCCCACTTTTCTTTGGTAAAAGAGTAGCTCAAGAGTTGGCGGTGGGTGGTGATGACTAACTGTCTTCCCTCTAGTCTTACACTGCTAAATTAGGGACGGCTAGAGTAGATAGCCCTCGAGTAGCTTTGTGAGAAATTCAAAAACAAAACAACCAAACAGATTTCATCAGAAGACGTAACATACGTAACTTTAATTTGTTTAGAATAAAACGAATTAATTATATCTTACCATATTGACAGTAATGTAACAGACATTAATAAATAATTGCACCTATATTGTTTTATAACATTTTTTTTTGGGGGGTTGATATTAACCTTCTTGTCCGATAGGTTACGTTCTGTATCGTGAACACTGATATCTTATGGTTTAATAAATATAGAGTTTATCGTAATTAGACTATAAGGTTAACATTCTGACACTGGAAGAAATGTGAGATCATGATGGGATGTTATTTCTGTAAGTCATTTATCGAGGTTGTTTAATGATAAAAAATGAGGACAATGGTATACTGACTGTCTCTACTTATAACTAACATGAGAAGAGGTGTGAGTACTTTATATATACCAATTGACTAATTGCAATGAAGCTAGAAACGTTCACAACTGCTAGAAATTTACAGATGTCTAAATGGTATAAAAATGTTCTTGTCACCTTCACTATTTTTACTAATTAAAACTATTAAGCACAAAAAATAAAAACCTTTAAGCCAGCCATTATCATTCCAATAACTGTTGAGAGTGAATTGATAGCCATTAGCAAGTGAATTTTTAACTATTAAGCTTTATCCAAAATTCACTTAAACTTACTGCCTTCACACCATTCGAATGCAACTCGTTTTATAGACCAAACATTCTGTTAGAACAATAAAACTCTTAGTTGAAGATGGCTCATATTAAATGTTTATATTTGTGTTCTACCATTATCACTATTAACCAAAAATGATGCATCAACACCGTAAATTTCCTTTGAAATCTTATACGTCTCAATCAGGTCTTCTTAAGTCTTCTTCCAAGAGAAAACAACTTGAGAGATTTCAATCTCTTCTTGTATGACAACCCTTCAGGCCCAGTCATCGTTCTGGTAACCCTTTTCTCAACTGTTACCAATTACATTTTGACCTCTTTGGACTTTTATTCAATATTCTAAAGACGCAACCTAAAATCTTGTTTGCAATACTGCTGCCATTATTAACCTGTTTTGGTGGCTTTGGAGATCGTTACAGTTATTTCCATCCAAATTATACTTATAATTCAAATTACCATAATCTACATGTATTACCTTGAGTTTTATCATAATGAAAACAACCCATCTGTCACTTATTTGCCAACTAACTAAATCATCTAAATCGTTTTATAAACTAGCAGCATCCTCTTCACAGTCAAAAACACTCGAGAACTTAAATGTTACTGACGCAGACTTGTTACTTATTATTGTTAAATTCACCAAATGAAACATTTCAATGTTATCGACACAGGATTTTTACATATTTCTAAGTCCACTAAATGAAACGTTTAGATGCTTCTGACGTCGACTTGTTAGATATTATTCATGAGTACATTAATTTGTTTGTTTGTTTTGAATTTCGCGCAAAGCTACTCGAGGGCTATCTGCGTTAGCCGTCCCTAATTTGGCAGTGTAAGACTAGAGGGAAGGCAGCTAGTCATCACCACCCATCGCCAATTCTTGGGCTACTCTTTTACCAACGAATAGTGGGATTGACCATCACATCTTAACGCCTCTCCCGGCTAAAAGGATAGCATTTCTGGTGTTAGAGGGATTCGAACCTTCGACCCTCAGATTACGAGTCCAACGCCTTAACCCACCTGGCCATGCTGGACTTAAGTCCATTAATTAAAACATTTAAATTTTGGAAGTTCTTTTATTTTAAATGGGAGAACTTACACGATATACCAGATTATGTGGCCATACTTTTTAAAGATACTTATAAATAATAACTCTAGAACACCGTTTGTGTTATCAGAGAGGAATTTATGTGGTGTGGATAAAATTACTGAACAGTCGCACAGTTTGTGTGTTAACAAAACACATTTTTTTAGGTGTTGAACGTCCTAGAACTTTCATTTTTGAATAACTCATAGTTTCTCGAAACACATTCCTAATTCTATTTCGAAACTAATACTTGGTATGTTGACAAACAAATTGATCCCAAACGTGTTGTGTCCTAAGGGTATATCATAACCAAGAAGTACAAACTTTTCGTAAATTTTATATAAAAAAATAGTTCCGTAATGATATTTTTATGCTAACCAATCCATGAAACAAAATATGCTTTTATGTTATGAAGCTTCTTCCAAGCCGAACGAAAACTTCCTAACCATTTAAATAAACTACACAAATCTGAAGTACAGTGGAACCCTCTCTAAGTGGCCACCCCTCATATTCGGTCACCCCTTGAAAGCGGTCATTCAATCACAGTCCCTTTTTCTGTTTACATAATCCCTAATTATGTACAGTGGAACCCCTCTAATCAGGCCAGTCTGTCTCAGTCTTGAAGGTGACTGCTTTAGAGGGGTTCAACTGTATAGGGTCGAAACCATACAAGAATGGTATTCCAAGAGTGCGGTTTTAGTTATGTATTTTGATCTTACTTCAAATTGAACAGAGATGTATGTGAGAGAACATAAGTATCTGAATTTTAAAAAGGAAGTTCCTATTATAAATAAATTAGCTTTAGTCTGAACTTAATTTTAACTATAATTCCATTGCTTTAAAGTTATTTGAATTTTTAGCGAGTTGTTCTCTTACACATATTACCCAAACAGTAAGAGCAGTATTTTGAGATGAAAACAACAACAAACAAACTAGAGTGACTCTCCTTAGATATAAGTAAAAACAATCTATGGACGCACAATATTTATTGGAAAAAATTTATCATATAACGAGGTTGGATTTTTAAAATAACCCAAATTTGATCTGTTATAGGTGGCGTATTTTTTACATTTTAAGAAATATCATTTCGTTTTATAAATACAAACCACGTGATCAAACATGAGTTTATATGGACCATCCCTCTTTATTAAATATTTATTTCATATTTCAAAAAACGTTTGGATCCTGCTAGTACAGCGGCAAGTCTCCGGATTTATAACGCTATAGTCAGGGGTTCGATTCCACTCGGTGGGCTCAGTAGACAACCTCATAACACAAACACCCTAAATGTTTGATCTCTTTAGCTAGAAATTAAAACATTTCAAACTTAAATTACTTTTAGAGTATGAGTTTATAGAAATCTTTCACAAACGAACCAATTTGTTTCTGGCCTGTCCTTCTATGACTAGTGGAAAGCTTCATGGTTTATAACCTGTCCTTCTATGACTAGCGGAAAGCTTCATGGTTTATAACCTACTAGTGGAAAGCTTCATGGTTTATAACCTGTCCTTCTATAACTAGTGGAAAGCTTCATGGTTTATAACCTGTCCTTCTATAACTAGTGGAAAGCTTCACGGTTTATAACCTGTCCTTCTATAACTAGTGGAAAGCTTCATGGTTTATAACCTGTCCTTCTATAACTAGTGGAAAGCTTCATGGTTTATAACCTGTCCTTCTATAACTAGTGGAAAGCTTCACGGTTTATAACCTGTCCTTCTATAACTAGTGGAAAGCTTCACGGTTTATAACCTGTCCTTCTATAACTAGTGGAAAGCTTCACGGTTTATAACCTGTCCTTCTATAACTAGTGGAAAGCTTCACGGTTTATAACCTGTCCTTCTATAACTAGTGGAAAGCTTCACGGTTTATAACCTGTCCTTCTATAACTAGTGGAAAGCTTCACGGTTTATAACCTGTCCTTCTATAACTAGTGGAAAGCTTCACGGTTTATAACCTGTCCTTCTATAACTAGTGGAAAGCTTCACGGTTTATAACCTGTCCTTCTATAACTAGTGGAAAGCTTCACGGTTTATAACCTGTCCTTCTATAACTAGTGAAAGCTTCACGGTTTATAACCTGTCCTTCTATAACTAGTGGAAAGCTTCACGGTTTATAACCTGTCCTTCTATAACTAGTGGAAAGCTTCACGGTTTATAACCTGTCCTTCTATAACTAGTGGAAAGCTTCACGGTTTATAACCTGTCCTTCTATAACTAGTGGAAAGCTTCACGGTTTATAACCTGTCCTTCTATAACTAGTGGAAAGCTTCACGGTTTATAACCTGTCCTTCTATAACTAGTGGAAAGCTTCATGGTTTATAACCTGTCCTTCTATAACTAGTGGAAAGCTTCACGGTTTATAACCTGTCCTTCTATAACTAGTGGAAAGCTTCACGGTTTATAACCTGTCCTTCTATAACTAGTGGAAAGCTTCATGGTTTATAACCTGTCCTTCTATAACTAGTGGAAAGCTTCACGGTTTATAACCTGTCCTTCTATAACTAGTGGAAAGCTTCACGGTTTATAACCTGTCCTTCTATAACTAGTGGAAAGCTTCACGGGTTTATAACCTGTCCTTCTATAACTAGTGGAAAGCTTCACGGTTTATAACCTGTCCTTCTATAACTAGTGGAAAGCTTCACGGGTTTATAACCTGTCCTTCTATAACTAGTGGAAAGCTTCATGGTTTATAACCTGTCCTTCTATAACTAGTGGAAAGCTTCACGGTTTATAACCTGTCCTTCTATAACTAGTGGAAAGCTTCATGGTTTATAACCTGTCCTTCTATAACTAGCTTGGAAAGCTGGAGCTTCATGGTTTATAACCTGTCCTTCTATAACAGCTATTAGTGGAAAGCTTCGGTTTATAACCTGTCCTTCTATAACTAGTGGAAAGCTTCACGGTTTATAACCTGTCCTTCTATAACTAGTGGAAAGCTTCACGGTTTATAACCTGTCCTTCTATAACTAGTGGAAAGCTTCACGGTTTATAACCTGTCCTTCTATAACTAGTGGAAAGCTTCACGGTTTATAACCTGTCCTTCTATAACTAGTGGAAAGCTTCACGGTTTATAACCTGTCCTTCTATAACTAGTGGAAAGCTTCACGGTTTATAACCTGTCCTTCTATAACTAGTGGAAAGCTTCACGGTTTATAACCTGTCCTTCTATAATGGAAAGCTTCACGGTTTATAACCTGTCCTTCTATAACTAGTGGAAAGCTACGGTGGAAAGCTTCACGGTTTATAACCTGTCCTTCTATAACTAGTGGAAAGCTTCACGGTTTATAACCTGTCCTTCTATAACTAGTAGGAAAGCTTCACGGTTTATAACATGTCCTTCTATAACTAGTGGAAAGCTTCACGGTTTATAACCTGTCCTTCTATAACTAGTTTATAACATGAAAGCTTCACGGTTATATAACCTGTCCTTCTATAACTAGTGGAAAGCTTCACGGTTTATAACCTGTCCTTCTATAACTAGTGGAAAGCTTCACGGTTTATAACATGTCCTTCTATAACTAGTGGAAAGCTTCACGGTTTATAACCTGTCCTTCTATAACTAGTGGAAAGCTTCACGGTTTATAACATGTCCTTCTATAACTAGTGGAAAGCTTCACGGTTTATAACCTGTCCTTCTATAACTAGTGGAAAGCTTCACGGTTTATAACCTGTCCTTCTATAACTAGTGGAAAGCTTCACGGTTTATAACCTGTCCTTCTATAACTAGTGGAAAGCTTCACGGTTTATAACCTGTCCTTCTATAACTAGTGAAAGCTTCACGGTTTATAACCTGTCCTTCTATAACTAGTGGAAAGCTTCACGGTTTATAACCTGTCCTTCTATAACTAGTGGAAAGCTTCACGGTTTATAACCTGTCCTTCTATAACTAGTGGAAAGCTTCACGGTTTATAACCTGTCCTTCTATAACTAGTGGAAAGCTTCACGGTTTATAACCTGTCCTTCTATAACTAGTGGAAAGCTTCACGGTTTATAACATGTCCTTCTATAACTAGCTGAAAGCTTCACGGTTTATAAAGCTTCACGGTTTATAACATGTCCTTCTATAACTAGCAGAAAGCTTCACGGTTTATAACATGTCCTTCTATAACTAGTGGAAAGCTTCACGGTTTATAACCTGTCCTTCTATAACTAGTGGAAAGCTTCACGGTTTATAACATGTCCTTCTATAACTAGCTGAAAGCTTCACGGTTTATAACATGTCCTTCTATGACTAGCAGAAAGCTTCACGGTTTATAACCTGTCCTTCTATAACTAGTGGAAAGCTTCACGGTTTATAACCTGTCCTTCTATAACTAGTGGAAAGCTTCATGGTTTATAACCTGTCCTTCTATAACTAGCAGAAAGCTTCATGGTTTATAACCTGTCCTTCTATAACTAGTGGAAAGCTTCATGGTTTATAACCTGTCCTTCTATAACTAGCAGAAAGCTTCACGGTTTATAACCTGTCCTTCTATAACTAGTGGAAAGCTTCACGGTTTATAACCTGTCCTTCTATAACTAGTGGAAAGCTTCACGGTTTATAACATGTCCTTCTATAACTAGCAGAAAGCTTCACGGTTTATAACATGTCCTTCTATAACTAGCAGAAAGCTTCACGGTTTATAACATGTCCTTCTATAACTAGCAGAAAGCTTCACGGTTTATAACCTGTCCTTCTATAACTAGTGGAAAGCTTCACGGTTTATAACCTGTCCTTCTATAACTAGTGGAAAGCTTCACGGTTTATAACCTGTCCTTCTATGACTAGTGGAAAGCTTCATGGTTTATAACCTGTCCTTCTATAACTAGCAGAAAGCTTCACGGTTTATAACCTGTCCTTCTATAACTAGTGGAAAGCTTCACGGTTTATAACCTGTCCTTCTATAACTAGTGGAAAGCTTCACGGTTTATAACATGTCCTTCTATAACTAGCAGAAAGTTTCACGGTTTATAACATGTCCTTCTATAACTAGCAGAAAGCTTCACGGTTTATAACATGTCCTTCTATAACTAGCAGAAAGCTTCACGGTTTATAACATGTCCTTCTATGACTAGCAGAAAGCTTCACGGTTTATAACCTGTCCTTCTATAACTAGTGGAAAGCTTCACGGTTTATAACCTGTCCTTCTATAACTAGTGGAAAGCTTCATGGTTTATAACCTGTCCTTCTATAACTAGCAGAAAGCTTCATGGTTTATAACCTGTCCTTCTATAACTAGTGGAAAGCTTCATGGTTTATAACCTGTCCTTCTATAACTAGCAGAAAGCTTCACGGTTTATAACATGTCCTTCTATGACTAGTGGAAACCTTCATGGTTTATAACCTGTCCTTCTCTGACTAGCAGAAAGCTTCATGGTTTACAAAGTTAAATTCGTCGACTGAGACTTCAGCAGATACTTCGAAAATAATCCGTTGTTTGTCTCTGTGCTAAATGAAACAAACCTCCAATGTTTATGTAGCCAATGTGTTTTAAAATTGAGATAGTATTTGTTGTTGTTGTTTATCTAGTTGTCTGACAGTATTTGTTGTTGTTGTTTATTTAGTTGTCTGACAGGATTTGTTGTTGTTGTTTATCTAGTTGTCTGACAGTATATATTTGTTGTTGTTGTTTATTTAGTTGTCTGACAGGATTTGTTGTTGTTGTTTATCTAGTTGTCTGACAGGATTTGTTGTTGTTATTTATCTAATTGTTTGACACTATATATTTCTTGTTGTTGTTTATCTAGTTGTCTGACAATATTTGTTGTTGTTATTTATCTAGTTGTATATATTTGTTATTGTTTAGCTAGTTGTATATATCTGTTGTTGTTGTGCTGAAACCTACAAAGTGAGTTACCCGCTTTCTGTCCAGTGTGGGAAGTTGAAAACTGGATATTGATGTTACATGATAATTTTAGAAACTTACCATTGACATACTGAGGGAAAAACTCACTGATTTCAACATAAATTATAAAAAATATAATGTATTTGTATTTTGATGTAAAATATTGTTCTTTGAATGTACATTTACAACATTCGTGTATATTGATAGCACATCGTAGTTATAAATATTGCTGTTTATTTTGTAATGTTTATTTAGACACAGAAAAGTTATACTAAAAACAACACCATAAATGTCCACCAGGGGCGCTCTATTTTTTTATCATTCAATTTTGACACTCTACGTTCTCAAATTGGTGAAAACTACCAAAATTCACAGGTGTTACATTTAAGGGTTAGTATAAATTTTAAAAAAACAACAACGTAATTTTACTTGTATAATTATTTGCCTTATCAGTTTTCTAAACTCTTTTCCTTTCAACTTAAACGTTTCAAAACGTTTAAGACAAGAAATATTAACTCTGGAGAAAAACAAGACCAAAGAATGCAACATAAAGATTTCAACTTTGCAATACAATAATTATTACTTTATTCTATTGAATGCATAACAATCAAATTTGAACATTTCGTATTACTTTAGTAGCACATCGGATCGTCCATAATTAGGCAACAGTGGAGAAGTAATAGAATCATATAAATAACAACGTGTTGAGCATTTGAGTGACGAGAGATCAAACCAGAAAAACCGAAACTGTGGACGTAGCTTAGTGTGTCTAGCAAGCCAGAATGTGAATACACCGGCTTAATATTCGAATCCCTTTATCATAAAATTACGTCATGACTTTGGAGTGATGACAGTAAGACCGACAATCGAACCTTACTATTCCTTTAAAGTAACCTAATAGTTGGAGATGTGTCTTGTTGATCAGCTGTTATCACTCCAGTGTATCTGTTGAGTATTGTGGATAACGCGGATAACTCTCGATTTTTTATACCTTAAACAAGTAAAAATTAAATACAGGTAAAGTTTCAAGTACAGTTAAATAATCTCTCACGTGAAGGGACGCAGACGAACCACAACGTTCCCCAGTGAGGGTGGGAATACTCAAAACTTCTCTCTCTATAAACTAAACCCCTGCCAAGTTCGTGAACGTTTGCGTTTAACTTCTCGATTAACTTCATGCTAATATTTAAACATATAAAAAAGATAATTTTGAAAAAATGTAAAATACAAAATTTATGGATGTTAAAAAATAAAGTTCAATGTGTTAATCCTCCATCTTTTCTTTATGACCAGCACCTTTTGGAATTACAAGAGAAAGCTTGTGAATAATAATAATTTCAAGTCGTACCTTGTGATATATGTATCTCCCTCATGAGCGTATATTTCTAATATTGTTTTACCTTTTTGCTGTTTCTTCTTCAAACTTTGCTTTGTTCATATTGGTTTCACTTAAGTGGACTGCAAAACGTAAAATACTGAAATCATTTTAATGTAAACTGTAAGTAGAACTCTTAATACTAGAAATATTTATGGAAATTAAAATAAATCTTGATAAAGAATTCTTTAATCCTTAATCCCACCGATCCAGTTATTATTTTTTTGCTCTTTGCACAATGAGAAACGTCCGAAAATGAGCATTTCTTGAACAGCAAGATAAATATGTAGAAATTATTCATAGTACGAGATGTGCATAACAGATGGCAGCACGTGTGAAAGATAAGCACGCTAAACGTTTGTAATTAATTTGGAATTAAGCACAAGCTACTCAATGGGTAAGCTGTGCTCTGCCTACCACGGGAATCGAAGCCCAGTTTCTAGCAGTGTGAATCCACAGACATACCGCTATGCTGCTAGGGGCACGTTGGTCAATTGTCAAGCCCAAAGCAATGAAGTGGACGAACCATTTGCAGTTTTTCCTACTCAGGGAATTCAAAACCCATATTTTAGCATTATAAATTGTCAACCCATCGAATGATGAAACTCATTTGTTATATGAAGTTTATGAAAAGTTAAGGTATGAACAACACGAGTGTCAAAGAAATAAATAAGAGAGTAATCGATTAAATAAAAGTTTATTTTTTGTCTTAATTACATGTATTTGTTTATTTGTCAAACCTAATACATCCATATAATTCATTAATACTATGATGTACAATAACTTAGCGTCTAAATAAAATTTGTTTGATAACTATTTTTGACACCTCCGAGATTTGAATTTGTGTCTTACAACAAAAGGTGAATAAGAAGACTTAGAGTAGAGCTCGTTCATAAGTTAGTGTTTTAACCTCTGTGAGACTGTAGGTATACAACAACCTTACTTAAACAAATATTCGTATCACTAATGAAATAAATAAACCAACATAAGAAATACACGTTTCAGTTGTTTTCTGAAACAATGAGAAAAAATATGTCTAGAAATAATGTATTTTCTGTTGCCAATTGTGCACTTATAGAGTTGTGGCTTGTACAAGGTGCTTCCAATTTATCTGCTTCTTTAATTTTGTCTATTTAATACTGAGTTAGTAGCATCCTTCAAATTGAAGCTAATAAACGGATAATTTATTACGACTTCCATGCACTCATGAAGAATAGAATCTTTATGGAGAAATAAAACAATGTTTCAAGAAACTGTTTGACCTCTAAAACCCGGATTATGATCCTATTACGATCAGTATCAAAATCAGTAAAAAAGCTTTATTAAAATAACTTAGTATCTAACAACTGATCTTAGATTCAGTCAAGAAAGGTTTCACTTTGTTCTGTATTCACAACAGAGTGAAACTATTGAGAAATTCACATTTCTGCAACTTGTTGTAGTTGTTTCATCAGTTCTAACCGAAAGAGGTACTGTGAAGACAAGTTATTGGAAAATATGTCTTTTCGTGCTTCGTCAATTTGATTTCAGCATAAGAAAGTAGATGGCGGATTTTGATTGTTTTAAATTTGTTGATTGTTTTCTGAATTTCGCGCAAAGCTACTCGAGGGCTATCTGTGCTAGCCGTCCCTAATTTAGTAGTGTAAAACTAGAGGCAAGGCAGCTAGTCATCACCACCCACCGCCAACTCTTTTACCAACGAATAGTTGGATTGACCGTCACATTATAATGCCCCCACGGCTGAAAGGGTGAGCATGTTTAGCGCGATGGGGATGCGAACCCGCGACCCTCAGATTACGATTCGCACGCCTTAACACGCTTGGCCATGCCGGACCAACGCGGATTTTCCTTACCTGATTTACCCAACATCTAATTAACAAGGATAAAGGCTATTTTGAGACATTTTTCATAGTACCAAACGAGTCATGATTGAAAGACACGCCAGTTGCCGCCATTTTTGGTCACCATAAACTGTTGCCCTGTTCCACTAAACATATTAAAGTAGTTTTTGTCCTCACAGGTGAACATTAACATAACTTTGTAACCGTCTAGAAGAAATATGTTTGCCAACCATGTTGATAACCGTAAATCCGATATTGTAACGTTTTAAATCGAAATGGCATGTTTCTTAAAGTAATGACTATCTAAAAGTCCTGTAACTGGATGTGTATATATTTAATCTAAAAATAAGTTATAAACAGTAGACTTTATGTTTTGAAGTGGAACGGAAAATGATTTAGGTTCTATGTATCTAAATATCTATTAAACCAGATCGTTTTGAAATACATTGTCATGAGCAGAGTACTGCAGATACTGGTGTTTGCACACGCGGAAAACATATGTTGAATTTGGTTTAGTCATCAGGCGTAATGCAGAATAAATATTCACTTTACATCAAACTATCAGGTAATTATTGTTCTGCAAAAATATCATTCATATGAGTACAGACAATCGATGTTTTTAATTGTGTGAATATCCCTTGTTTCTATGTATCAGTGTTTCTATTAATTAAAGCTAGGATCATCCTTACCCACAGAGAACAGCTTACATCTCTTAGCTTCAATACTGAAACTTAAGTTTTTACGCAGGCTTTGTATTTATACAGATGCCGAGATAATAACAATAAACGAATTTATCATTTACATGAACATTTACACGAAAGACCAAAGGATGAAGAAAGAAACTGACATATTTTGTTTGTTATCACATGGACAGAATGGATTCAACGATGTTTGTTATCACATGGACAGAATGGATTCAACGATGTTTGTTATCACATGGACAGAATGGATTCAACGATGTTTGTTATCACATCGACAGAATGGATTCGGTGTTGGGAAAGGATTAATTCTGAGCTACCACAATAATTCAACTTATGACACAAAATGTCTGTCAGAATAGGGTCATTTTTCTGTTTCTCTGGTGGCCCGGCACCACAATAATTCAACTTATGACACAAAATGTCTGTCAGAATAGGGTCATTTTTCTGTTTCTCTGGTGGCCCGGCACCATAATAATTCAACTTATGACATAAAATGTCTGTCAGAATAGGGTCATTTTCCTGTTTCTCTGGTGGCCCGGCACCATAATAATTCAACTTATGACACGAAATGTCTGTCAGAATAGGATCATTTTTCTGTTTCTCTGGTGGCCCGGCACCATAATAATTCAACATATGACACGAAATGTCTGTCAGAATAGGATCATTTTTCTGTTTCTCTGGTGGCCCGGCACCATAATAATTCAACTTATGACACGAAATGTCTGTCAGAATAGGATCATTTTTCTGTTTCTCTGGTGGCCCGGCACCATAATAATTCAACATATGACACAAAATGTCTGTCAGAATAGGGTCATTGTTCTGTTTTTCTGGTGACCCAGCATGACCAGGAGGTTATGGTCCTCGAGTCGTAATATTATGATTGCAGGGTCGAATCCCCATCACTCCAAATATGCTCACCCTTTTAGCCGGGAGGGGAAAGTGTTATAATGTTACGGTCAATCCCACTATTCGTTGGTAAAAGAGTAGCCCAAGAGTTGGATGTGGGTGGTGATGACTAGCTGCCTTTCCTTTAATCTTACGGGTAGCGCAGGTTTGGCTTTGCTCGAAATTCAAACCATACCAAACCAAACCTGTTGTTTTAGTGAAGGTTTCTCTAATTATTCTAGTTAGACTATAGATCTGAATAACTCACGTGCCCCTTCTAAGTGAAAATCAATGTAACAAGTACCTCAGTTTTCACAGCAGTTAACAAGTACCTCAGTTTTCACAGCAGCTAACAAGTACCTCAATTTTCACAGCAGTTAAATATTTATTTCCAAGATCATTAAACACATAAGGTCCGTGTTTCAAATAAAATCCTTCTGTGTTTATCACGCCCACAGTCATAATTTTATGACTAGAAAATTATCCTGTCTTGATATTCATTTCTTCCAGAGTTTGAGATTCAAAATAAATAATTATATAACTAAAGGGTTATTGTGTTCAGTCATGAGAAACTTCTTCAAAATACTAGACACGAGTCAGATATGTTTGTCTTGCACATACGGACGTCATGAACTAGATTCTGAATAATGTTAAATACTGACACATTTAAATTGAATATCATGAAGATGTTACATTAATGTAGTGTACAGGGAATGAAATTCACCTTAAAACTCACTATGTACGATCATGATATCGGTTGATGAACTGCTAACAAACTGTGGTCTGCCAGGGATAGTGAACACAACTGGTCATCTCGAGATAAACTGCTTACAAACTGTGGTCTGCCAGGGATAGTGAACACAACTGGTCATCTCGAGATAAACTGCTTACAAACTGTGGTTTGCCAGGGATAGTGAACACGAGTAGTCATCTCGAGATAAACTGCTTACAAACTGTGGTCTGCCAGGGATAGTGAACACAACTGGTCATCTCGAGATAAACTGCTTACAAACTGTGGTTTGCCAGGGATAGTGAACACAACTGGTCATCTCGAGATAAATTGCTTACAAACAGTGGTCTGCCAGGGATAGTGAACACAACTGGTCATCTCGAGATAAACTGCTTACAAACTGTGGTCTGCCAGGGATAGTGAACACAACTGGTCATCTCGAGATAAATTGCTTACAAACAGTGGTCTGCTAGGGATAGTGAACACAACTGGTCATCTCGAGATAAACTGCTTACAAACTGTGGTCTGCCAGGGATAGTGAACACGAGTAGTCATCTCGAGATAAACTGCTTACAAACTGTGGTCTGCCAGGGATAGTGAACACAACTGGTCATCTCGAGATAAACTGCTTACAAACTGTGGTTTGCCAGGGATAGTGAACACAACTGGTCATCTCGAGATAAATTGCTTACAAACAGTGGTCTGCCAGGGATAGTGAACACGACTGGTCATCTCGAGAAAAGATACACAAATTAGAAATAAATGAAACTGGGTGTATTCTATGTTGAATTGTGTTGAATCAAAAATGAGAAAATCGTAGGTTAGACACACTTGTGAATTGCCTTATAACGCCTTGGCCACGCTCTTTTTACTTCCCGCGAGAGAATTAGTCTTGCAGGAATATACTTTTATAATTCAAGATATTAAACTGTATAATAATATTCCAAAGTGTTTCATTTTCCCTAAACAGACTTTAAGTGTTTATGTTGTTGTGTCGGTTGTTGTCAAATCTCGGCATATTTCCTTGAGGTTTCAGTTTATTATCGATTGACAAATATGTTTAGGATTATTTTCTGTTGAATATTTTACAAAGTAAATCATCTTATTTCAGAGTAAGACTTACCACCTTGACAAAGAAAATGACGAATTTTAGGTCTGTCGCTGACAGAGACACCTAATGTTTTTAGGTCTATCGCTGACAGAGACACCTGATGTTTAAAAACGAGAGTATGTTATTGACAATATTGTTAGCACACATACTTGTTTGAAATTCTTGTAAAAGAACTTCGTATTTATGTTCCATTCTGAAAGTTCACTCTCGAAGGTGACGGGAAAAACTTTGAATCAATATAGATTATAACGTTGTATGCTATTTATTTACTATTTTATAAACCTAATTAGTTGTTATTTTTTTAATTCGTAAAGTTCCTTGCAGTACGAGGCTTGGTCAGGAGGGTAATATGAGGGTCGCAGATTCGAATCACTCTAACACCATATTAAATGAACTATGAACCTTCGTGGAAGGTTAGTACATATTAAATGAACCATGAACCCTTGTGGAAGGTTCGTACATATTAAATGAACCATGAATCCTTGTAAGAGGTTCGTACATATTAAACGGACTATGAACCCTTGTGGGAACTTACTACATATTAAATGAACCATGAACCCTTGTGGGAACTTACTATATATTAAATGAACCATGAACCCTTGTGGGAACTTACTACATATTAAATGAACCATGAATCCTTGTGGGAACTTACTACATATTAAATGAACCATGAACCCTTGTGGGAACTTACTACATATTAAACGGACTATAAACCCTTGTGGGAACTTACTACATATTAAATGAACCATGAATCCTTGTGGGAACTTACTATATATTAAATGAACCATGAATCCTTGTGGGAACTTACTATATATTAAAAGAACCATGAATCCTTGTGATAGAGTACGTACATCTCCACTATAAACATTTCTGCTGAATCACTTCTCATATTAAGTGAAATATACTTAATGTTCAATATTAAGCCCCCACGTGGTTGTCAGAACACAGATAGACCATTGTGTAGCTTTATACTTAATTTCAAACAAACAAACTGTACGAAGTTCTGTAGCTTCATTCTCTTTGATGCCAGATTATTTGGTAATAACCCCTATAGGATTGACTTTCTTTGATGCAATATTTAGTATTAAGCACAATAGGTTTAAATTCTTTTTGATGTAAAATTCCGCATTAAACCCTATAGGTTTGATGTAATTTTCGGTATGAAGTCCTGTAGTTTTGATTCTTTTTAATGTAATGTTTGGTGTTAAACCCAATTGGTTTAAGTGTTTTTATGTAATGTTTGGTGTTAAACCCAATTGGTTTACGTGTTTTTATGTAATGTTTCGAAATAAACACAATAGATTTGATTCGTTTTGATGTAATATGTCGTATTAAACCCAATATGTTTGATTCTCTTTGGTGCAATTTTCCGTATAAAGTTCTACAGGTTTGATTCTTTTCAATGTAATATTTGGTATTAAACTCAATAAGTTTGATTCTTTGTGATGTAATATTCGGTATTGACCCAATAGGTTTAAGTGTTTTTATGCAATATTCGGTATTAAACCCAAGAGGTTTGAATATTTTTATGTAATGTTTGGAATTAAACCAAATAAGTTTGATTCTTTGTAATGTAATATTCGGTATTAACCCAATAGGTTTAAGTGTTTTTATGCAATATTCGGTATTAAACCCACGAGGTTTGAATATTTTTATGTAATGTTTGGTATTAAACCCAATAGGTTTGGATATTTTTAGGTAATGTTTGGTATTAAACCAAATAAGTTTTATTTTTTTTATCTTTACTTTTTTCTAATGATCTATTTCAAAGTGCTTTGCGAAGGGAGGGAAATAAGATAAAATTAAAGCTGTCTGTGGCTCAGATCTTGAGTGATTTACCTTTTACCTCCTTTAATAATGATGCCAGGTTTAATACCTTGTCAAATTAAGTTTGTTTGTTTGTTTTGGAATTTCGCACAAAGCTACTCGAGGGCTATCTGTGCTAGCCGTCCCTAATTTAGCAGTGTAAGACTAGAGGGAAGGCAGCTAGTCATCACCACCCACCGCCAACTCTTGGGCTACTCTTTGGCCACCGTATTGGCCACCGTATTGTTCAAGGCTTCTTCAATCCTACATATTTTCAGTTCACAAAAAGTTATTAAGTCATGCGTAGTGACATTGATAAAAATCCATCACAGTTTGACCAATGTAGTACTACAACTATCTCTTTCCAAACCTGTGTAGACAAGTTAATTTGCTGTAGTGTACTACTTTCAGCAATAATGGAAAGTAAAATGTCTTGGAATACCATTAATGAAATTAATTTTGTATCAATACTGCTGACAGATATCAACAAAGATGTTTCAGTCAATCATAGTTAACTGTTACCAGTATCATGAACAATATGAGACAACAGTGTTTCACAGATTTTTTTCATGAACCAACTGGATCAAACTTGGGCACTTCTAATTCCATTCCAAACATAATTTCTGAGCTAAGTACCTTAGAATTCAATGAGTGGTTAGCAGAGATAAATCCAGGCTTTGAAGAAAATGAAATAGAACCCCGTGGAAAGTGTTTCAGATTGTTATTTACAAAATTAATTGCTGTATATAGACTTTCTAGACAACTTTGAGCACCATATTACATCAGATCTGAACCCTTTAATCTAGTGTTCAAAAACCATCACATGGAGTTCTTCCAAATGTGAAAGGCTTCAGCATCATAAACCTCATAATAATGGAAACAAATTCTGAGCTGTTAATCAACCATGTGATAAATCTCAATTTCATTAAACTTCAGTTTCTGATTGAAAACTAGAACCCAGACAACTGTGATGTCTTTACAACTTTCAGCTAATATTCCTGAAATGTGTTTTATTGTATTAGCAATGTGATAAATACAAACAATACCAACACTTTTTAAACATGTTCCCCCACTTCTATACTGAACACTACACCAAGGGTTAGTGATATGTTTACTGACTTGTAATGGCAAAATCTGGGGTTTCATTTCTTGCAGTAGACAGAGTACATTAAAACCATTGTATATTTCTACTCTAAAACTAATAAACACTGAAAAATATCGTTCATGAACTCTAATTACATGAATCATGTCATTTCACTGTTATATCCTCACAATTATTTGCAGTTCGTTAACAACATATAAAGTTACAACATAAAGTAGTAATATAATGCTTTGCATACAACTTGTTATGCAAATGAATTATAAAATAATTAGATACGAACCAGTTGTCTTCTACCAAGTAAACCAAAATATCTTTTCCAGATTCCTTTACAAATTCATAGGGCTTCTTTATGGTTAAAAAAGGCTTAATCTGAACAGAAGGAAATTTCATCTTCTGTGTAATCTGATTATGTTTTAGATAACATTTCTTAAATAGTTTGACAGAAAAGTTTTGTGTATAATTTCAAGGAATGTTAGAACCTTGTCAATGTTAATGAACTGCAATTTGAATAAAGATAATCATTAATTATAATGTATTCTATCATAGATGAATATTTTAGCTGTAATAGCACTTTAATATGAATGATAAAAAATGCCTAACAATACACTATTCAGTTAAGATAATTCATTTAAATTTGTTCTTTGAAATCACGATAAAGTAGAGCATGTTGCTAAGTCTTTCACATATATTTCTATAGCCCAAATATATATATATAAGCCATGAACCTACAACAATATTGTACATTAAAATTACATTTACTTCTTTAGAGAAAGAACTTCAGAGATTTTAAAATATAGTAACTTATAATTTTACCAAGTTTTCCATCTTTCTATTTTCCTGAAGAGGATGTAACCAATGAAAGGAGGTGAAAAGCAGGATTATTTTCTGTAACAAAAATTGATTGTTGTTTTAAGGTTATAAGCACAATAAATATTAAAACAATAATGACTTCATTCTTTTATTTGTAAAGACTGTATTTCCAATATATAAAATTTATATTTAAATATGAAAAATAAAGTTGTACCATATGTTATTGTCTGTCATTCAGTGTTAATTTCTATAAAATCTACAGTAGCCAACAGATAAATAGCAATTACTCCAGTAAATATCACCAAAGCACTGTCTTGACATCCTCTGACAACTCAGTGGCAAACATAAGATTTTGATATCTATAATTGGTTGAGTACATATAGCTCGTTCTGTAGTTTTGCTTTTAACAGAAAAACAAAACAAAAAACACTGTAAATAAATTTTGTTTAATAATGTGTGAAAAAAATTATAAAATCGTATTTTTATTTACCCAAAAGTATACAGCAAGTAGACCCTAAGTGTAAAAATATTATAGGTTCATAATATTAAATTACCAGAAAGTTTTCATTATATGAGATTAGAAGTGTCTGAGTTCAGATTACCAACAAACGTGCTGACCCTCAAATATGGAGCAAACTAGCAATCACTCATTTTAACACATATATGTAAATTAAGTATAAATATATTGCCATCATATGCATTACAGCCAATATAAATTCAAATAAAAAATAAATTATTTCTCTATTAGTTTACTAGCATTAGATACTTTTCACCTAAATATTTATCTTGCATATTTATATATTTTGGGTATTTATGTTGAAAAAGAGCCATTCAGTAAAATAACATGTTTAAATGTGGTCATTATTGTAATGTAAATCATAAACTGACCAATGAAATTAAATTTATATTTCAATATGCCCCATCATTATCTAGTGTATAAAGCATTTGCTTCAAATTCTGTGACTTTTAAATCTTTTTTTAATACAAGGTTAAAGGTAGATACTCTACAAATGTAAACATATTGTAGCTTTGTTTTGTATACTGACAAATTGTATCAGTGAATGCAGGAAATATAGTTAAACAGTACAAATTTGATGGAGGAAGCCAAATCAAACCTTACAGTTAGTAATTTGGAATTTTATGAGTTATTCTATCCAGACAAATAAGCTTGAAACCATATTATGACATTTATAACTTTATTTTGTATGCAATTTTGGATTAATTATCACAAAAATTTTCAAAAGGGATGGACAAGATTAATACTGAAAATTCAGGAAATATTAGTAAAAAAGGAGAGCTATCTGCAGGAAAACTAACTGAAGTGAAACCATTGAGTTACTTCAATATATATACAATCAAAGAATAATTTCTAAAGCATATTTCATGAGTGCTTTCCAATTAAACAACCTACCTAAAGCCAGAATACTTTGATTATCACGAGACAGAACTATTGCATTCAGGTTTGTAATATCTCCAACATCAGTTTCCATACATTTATTATTATTAATTATTATTAACACAGGTTAAAAGAGTTGGAGATGCTGAAACTTACTTCTCCAGATCTTCAGCAACTATAAATTAAAATACATAAATGATCCATGGAGATATAGAAATTGACATATTTGCTAACCAAGGTTTTCTGCTTCATCCATATTAAATGTTTCAAAGTGTATTTTAACAAAGCAATCGTAACAGGTTCAGAATGTCCAAGATGTAAAACATCACACATACATGTACTACTTTCTTAAAATTATATGCTTAATTTAAATTTATAATTTATTGTTATACTAGAGGTACAAAAATAATTCTGATAAAAGTAACTTCAAACATTTTAACAGAATGATTGAAAATGAATTAATTTAAAATGTGCCATTTAGAACTGAAGTAATAATATGGGCAGTTGTCATAAACTTTATCCTAATGGTAATCACAATAAAAAAAAGAAAGCTAATATATAACTAAACTATCAATGAGCTACTATTTCTAATAATATTAAATCTCCATTTTCATGTTGTATGAATAATGATAAAATTTGAGCAAGTATTTGTTTTTCTCAAAAATGTATAAAGAAATAACATTTAATAAAAATTACAACAGAATTTATAAAGTTAACATAATTTGAAAGTAGTCCTTGAATAAATACTTCTGCAAAAACATTTTAACTAGTCTCCTGATGAACTACAAAGTTACTGAACTATTTGTGTTTGTTGATCTTTCTCTCATACTCCTATACTTATTAGCAAGTGAAGCTCAAAACTAGTTTCTAATTATTACTGTTTTTTTCATTATTCCAACAGTCAATTAATAGAAATTTCAATTTGTGATATATCGTGAACCTGACAATGACCAAAGAAGGTAAAAACATTGTTTGCTCCTCTACCCATACCTGCCATATTTATGTATATAATTTTCAATTACACAGATTATCAGGAAACTGATCAAAATTACCATTTCCAGGTATTTCACCTATCCAGATAATCAAAATGTCATAAAACTTGCTCACTCTTTGTAATGACAAAGCCACTCAGGCCATTAGCCAATATCACTAATTTTGAACTACTGACTAGATCCCACAACCAAACCTTTTTCTGTTCAACTACTTACTAGAACAAAACAACTGGTTTTAATATATTTGATTAATGTAGCTCTCAATTGATTAATTATCAAATAATGGCAATCCCTCAGATCTAGTGAGAAAACATGTATGAGAAAATTGAGTTCCAAGAGAGAAGAGTATGACAGATATTTCCTGTATAAAAGGGATGTGGTACAAATCTTTAATACAGGTTGTGGTAGAGGTAAGAATTTATCTGAATTTCATTTTGTAATAAATATTTTAATCATTGATATGAGAAATGCCCTATATCATAGCTTTTGAGCAAGAACTCCCATATGCCCTAAAGTGAGAAAACAAGAGAAAAATATCTAAGGACATGTAAAAGGCTATTGAAATACATCAGTGTTAAGTGACCAATAGTTGGTCCCAAAATAATGTACTAGGTTGCATAAAACCTAAAACACGAGGGAACTTGCAAGTAGTTGTTTCTTCAGAGTTGCATCTATGTTGAAGACAAATACTGTAAAATATTTATGGTGTACTCTCAGGGCACCATCTTACAAAATAAAAAGATTTTAAAACACATACAAAATTGGAGGTTTAACTGATTACAATACATCTATACATTTCCTACTGTTCTTGTGCAAAACAAAAACCATCTTAATCTGAAGTGTTAAGTATCAATATTTTAATCATAATCTTTCATTATTTAGATTTGATTGGCCCTGAAACTCAGCTAAAAGACTGACTTGAACATACATCTTACATTTGTTCCTGCACACCTGTATCTTTAGTCATGTTCCAAAACTAACTTGAAACTGATCTTAAACTTGCCATACTATACAATAGCCTAGTTTGAAATTGTTTAGTACACATTTCAAATGTCATGTATCTAATGTCACAGTTTGTAAAACATAATTAACTTCATGAATATACTTTAAAATTTTGACACAGATCCAATCTATGCAACTAATAACAGCCAAATTATGATAGATTTGAATTCATATCAATGGAACTAAATGCTAAAATAACCATAATAAAATCCTTTTTTACAATTTTAGAAGCTTTAAATCAACATACGAGTGACTAATTTTGAATACACAACATGTTTCTAAATACAAAAGTACACTGTTAAGACCAGGATGGTATTATAAGCATAACTTTATTTTCAAGTTTAGAGAAACCTCTAAATGTTATAAGCACTATAATTCTAAAGTTGATTCAGTTCAATAAGAAGAAAGAAAACGTGAAAACAAAAATAGTAAATGATAGTTAAGTCTGATTACATCAGTTGTGATAAAAACAGTCACATGTCCAAAGCAGCATACACACTTGAATTTGTTTCAGGGTAAAAAGTATCAAGACAGCTATTAATCAGCTTCTAAGTATCTTGTACATTCTTCTTTAACAAATACATTAAAATGGGGAAAAATACATAGTTCAAGTGGGTTGGAAAATATTACTTTTATGTAATTGTGACAACTTTATACACTAAGTACCTACTTCATAAAGATCTCCATAAACATATACACATACATTTGAGAAATGCTATTTATTGATAACTGCAAAACAGATGTGAAATGCAGGTAATTACTTGTCCCTATAAATGTCAGTACTGAAGAAAGTAGAAAGCAACAAGAATTTTCCTGATTTCACATTCAACACTGCATGATTCCCAGAAACTTTTTATTTCACTGGGTTTTCACAAAGATGTATCATTTGAGTTTATGCAGAGTAGAAAAGAAAGAGACAAAAATTTCCACCAATGGCTGCAAGAAAAGACAAATTAAGAAGCAGCTAAAACCAAATTCTTCAACAACAGCCAGAATTTTATTATGTCCAATCATACAACGCCAATAATATTACAACAAACAGCAACCCATCAAAACTGTTTATGCTAATAAAATAATTTAAAAAATTCATGCTTGAAACACAATTCTGGACAACAAATGATTGGAAATAGATGACATGGTCTGATGTACAACATTTTATCTGTCTTATATTAATGTTAGAATAAAATTATGAAAAACATGAAGAGATATACAATAGTCTTGCATGTGTTTTTCTGACAGTGCATGTATTAGAAGTTGTGTAATTGTGTGGAAAACTCCTTGTGATAGTCAGAGTGTACCTGAACTTGTCCACTTTGTGTCACTGAATCTCCATACTCATAAACAAGAGTTCTTTGAAGACAATAATTTAACAATTGAATCCATTTTTACTGCTTGAAACTGATTTTTAAAAGATGACTAGACAAATTACCAGATCTCGCAACACTGATCATCACATTTACTATCATATTCCTTTATTGACATCAATGGGGCAATATTTTATATTAAACTCCTACCCCTAATAATGTTAATCATCTTAGTCAAATGTCACATCCAAAAGAAATTGAGACAGTACCCTAGCCAACATATTATTCTAACAGCTCTTCTCTGAACCTTCTCCAACCATTCAATATCTTTGTTCAGGAATGGAGCACAAAACTGTGTACAGTATTCTAAATAAGGCCTTAAGAATGATTTATACAGTTAAACAATATCTCTTATCATATATTCAATATTTCTACAGATGCTACCCAAAATTCTATCAGCCTTACTGCTGACTACAATACACTGTTTAAATGACTTCAGTGATTTTGTGATTACAACACCAAGATCTTTTTCTTCAACCACAGTTTTTAATGAAAATCTACATGCATCATCTTAATTTTGAATAGTTAAACATTATCTGTTACATACTGACTCAATTAATTAAATTATCTAAATCTTCCAATAAATCTGCAGCACCTTTGATAAAGGTAGCCAACCCAAAAACATTAATATTATCTGTAAACAATTATTAGTCTTTCCAGAATCAATATCATTAATACCAGTCATAAACAGCAGAGGACCCAGCACATAGCCTAGAAGCACATCACTTGTAACTACCACACAGCCAGACCTAACTCTGTTTATTACTATTTTCTACTTTCCACACACATGACAGTTTTATTTCCAGTTTAATAACATTTTCCTCACACCCACAGATTTAATTTTTCTTACCAGTCTTTTATGAGGTACTTTATCAAATATTTTCTGAAAATCAAGGAAAACCAAATTCAAATTTCTTTCATCAACTCTTACAGTAACATCTTCTAAGAAGATCAGAAGATTTTTAAAAAAGACTTTTTCTTCAATTAAAATACACAACAACATTTCACCCTTCTTAGGGTATCTATACTTAATTTCAATTAAAGTTTTAATACCCATACCAACCATCTTGAGAATACATTTTTCTTCAAGTAAGTCTCTCATTGTAATGAAATACTTCCCTTATTGAAATCATGCTGGCTCTATGACACTGATATCAAACTGCTTTAAGTAATGCTGCAATACATCTTAAATCATACTTTTCCAAACCTATCCAACTACTGATGTAATATTAAATGGCCTATAACTGTCTGGACAATGGTCATCATTTCCTTTAAATACTGAACTACTATTAGCCAACTTCTAATCTTCTAATAATGTATTACAGAATCAACAACAGCTGAGGATCAGTTAGAATCTGATATATGTAGACATGTAGTACACAATGAACAACAACTAAGGCTCAGTTAGAACCTGGTAGATGTAGATATGTGGTACAGGATGAACAACAGCTAAGGATCAGATAGAACCTTGTAGATTGAGATATTGAGTAAAGAATGAACAACAACTAAGGATTAGTTAGAATCTGGTAGATGTAGATATGTAGTACAGGATGAAAAACAGCTAAGTATCAGTTTGAACCTGATATATTCAGATATGTACATACAGATGAACAACAACTAAAGATCAGTTAGAACCTGGTAGATGAAAGATATGTATCTCAAAAAGAACAACAACTAAGGATCAGTTAGAACCTGGTATGTGTAGATATGTAGTACAGGATGAATGACAGCTAAGTATCAATTTGAACCTGATAGATTCAGATATGTAATGCAGCATGAACAATAACTAAAGATCAGTTAGAACCTGGTAGATTGAGATATATAGCACAGGATGAACAACAGCTAAGAATGAGCTAGAACCTCATAGATTAAGGTATGACGTAGAGAATGAACAACTAATCTAGCGTACATTATTTGCGTTGTCATTATTATGTGTGGCGGTAACCGGAAAACATTACTATGATGTTAAAACTGTTGAAACCAGATTATACATGAAGTACAGCATGTACAACAACTAAGGATCAGTTAAAACCTGGTAGATTGAGATATGTGGTACAGAATGAACAACAACTAAGGATCAGTTAGAACCTGGTAGATTGAGATATGAAGCACAAAATAAACAACAGCTAAGTATCAGTTAGAACCTGGTAGATGTAGATATGTAATACAGGATGAACACCAACTAAAAATTAGTTTCAACGTGGTAGATTGAGATATGTAGTGCATGATAAACAACAACTAAAGATCAGTTATAACCTGGTAGATGTAGATACGTGGTACAGGATGAACAACAGCTAAAAATCAGTTAAAACCTTGTAGATTGAGATATGTAGTACAGGATGAACAACAACTAATGATAAGTTAGAACCTGGTTGATGTAGATATGTAATACAGGATGAACAACAACTAAGGATCAGTTAGAACCTGGTAGATGTAGATATGTAGCTCAGGAAGAACAACAGCTACCGTATTTGCCGGTTAATAAGCCGAGGCCAATTTTCAGCTCTGAAAATGAGGGTTTTTGCTTATTACCGCCCAATAAGTCGAAGCCATTTTTAAGAAGTGACAAGTTTCTTCAAAATGATTTCTTAGTCTCGTTTCAGCGTCAGCATGCATGTTGTGTGTGATCATTGGCGTTCTGTAGTAAAGCAGAACGTGTCGTATTGAGACAGAGATGGAATCAATATGTCATTCGTTATTGGCTCCACTCACTGTAATTAGGTAACCAATGAAATTCCAGAAACAACGTTTCACTGTAGTCTTAACGTGCTTTGCTGATGGGACAAAATTACCGCCTATGGTAATTTTCAAAAGAAAAACATTTCCTAAGAAGAAGAAATTTCCGAAAGGAGTGATCGGCCAATAAGCCGACCCCCAAAAATCAGGTCCAAAATTTAGGGCCAGAAATTCGGCTTATTAGGCGGAAAATACGTAAGTATCAGTTTGAACCTGATAGATTCAGATATGTAATACAGCATGAACAACAACTAAAGATCTGTTAGAACCTGGTAGATAGAGATATGTAGTAGAAGATAAACAACTAAGGATCAGTTAGAACCTGGTAGATTGAGATATGCAGCACAAGATAAACAGCAACTAAGGATCAGTTAGAACCTGGTAAATGTAGATATGTCGTATAGGATGAACAACAGTTAAGGATCAGTTAGAACCTGGTAGATTGAGATATGTAATACAGGATGAACACCAACTAAAGATCAGTTAGAACCTCACAGATTGAAATATATAGTAAAGGATGAACAACAACTAAGGATAAGTTAGATCGCTGGTCTTCGGTTTTCGACTCTGTTCGAGGTGTTCTGAGGCCACTGCAGGTTGTAGGTGGCACCAGGTGATCGAAAAGCCGACACGATCTTCTAGGAACGTCGAATCAAAGGATCCGCCGCTAACCACCCGGACACTTTTCGCAACGGCTACGTCTAGACTTCCAACACACCGTCGCAGGCTACTACGAGTCCACACAAGCACGAAATAGACCGAAAAAATGGATATCCCAGTCGGTAGGCGGCGGGCGCGGGTGATCGAATTTCCCGCTCGCTGGTATTCTGTCTTCGACTCTGTTCGAGGTGTCCTGACGCCACTGCGGGTAGTCGGCGGCACCAGGTGATCGAAATGCCGACGCGATCCTCTAGGAACGTCGAATCGAAGGACCCGCCGCCAACCGCCCGGGCACTTTACGCAACGGCTACGTCTAAACTTCCAGCACACTGTCGCACGCTACTACGAGTCCACACACGCACGAAACAGACCGAAAAGATGGATATCCCAGTCGGTAGGCGGCGGGTGCGGGTAATCGAATTTCCCGATCGCTGGTCTTCGGTCTTCGACTCCATTCGAGGTATCCTGAGGCCACTGCGGGTAGTCGGCGGCACCAGGTGATCGAAATGCCGACGCGATCCTCTAGGAACGTTGAATCGAAGGACCCGCCGCCAACCGCCCGGGCACATTACGCAACGGCTACGTCTACACTTCCAGCACACTACTTGCCTTCTTATGTGAAAATATAAGCACCTATACACGCATCTAAGAATTACAACACCAGCAACCTTTTTTTCCAATTTACTAATTTTGTACAAATGTAAGTAAATATGAATCTACAGGCGCATAAAAGAAATTCAACACCTTTCAGCACATCTAACAATTTATTAAAATCGCTGGCATACACGAGAAAAAGCACAGCACATATGTGTGTACAACTACAAAATCAACACCTACAAGCACATGAACAAAATAAGCACCTGCATGTTCCTCTACGAATTTCTGGATCTGCACGAGAATTGATAAAATAATTTATACGCACAACTACAAAATAAACACTAGCAATGGCACGTATGAAAATAAGCACCTGTTCCCGCGTTTACAAATTATGCACTTGCACGTGCGTCTACGAAGGTAAGTTCGTGTGCGTGCATTAACCAATTTGCATATCTGTGTGCAAATGTGCTAGAATAAACATTTAAACGTCCATGTACCAACATGCACAAACAAACACCTGGGCAAACAACTATAAAATAACTACCTGTGAGTGCATGTACCAATTTACACATCTGTGTGTGCCTTTGTAACAATAAACACCTAAGCTCACATATATCAAATTAGATACCTGTGTATGCAAGTACAAAAATAACCAAATGTGCATGCATCTATAAATCAAACCATTACCTGCATGTGCATGTAGAAAAAAGCACCTGTACAAACAACTATAAAATAATCTGTGAGAACAAGTACCAATTTATACACCTGCACACACATGTACAAATAAAGCACCTTAGGAGATACTACAAAATGAACATTTGTATATGTATTACAAATTTATGTACCAGAAATAGCATATACTAAAATAAACACATGGGCGAGAGATCAAAAGAAATCTGTATGTATGTCATATCCAAAGAAATAATGGTGTCTGTAACTGTTTCTTAACAACAGCTTAGCATTCTTATGTTAGTTCCTGTTAAACTATGTTGAAGCATACTAAATAACCCTATCCATCTGTTAACAGGATTAAAAATTATATATTTCTATATTAGTTCCTGTTGAACAAGTCAGAAATTGTGTTATCATCAAGATTAAAAGTGATGTAACATTAACAGTTGCCTGTTGAAAAGTCTAGGAATATGTTAAACAGTTTCTTTCAAGGTTAAACATTGGTTCATGTTATACAATCTTGAAGTTAAACAGCTGATACCAAAACTAAACGTTAGTTATTTTCAACAAATTTCAGACATAGTAAACAGCTGGTTCAAAACCTAAACAAACATGAGACACACAGTTGCCACCACTTCTAAGCATTGCTTCCTGTTGAACACAAGTAACACATATTAAAAGCTGTTACCAAGATTTGTTAATTTCTTCTATACTCTCTGTGTTGAATTTCTTTAAACAGAGAGTGAGATTGTCATTGAATGGTTTGTAAAAGATGATCTCATTTTGTTTTTTCTCTTAAATATACAGATCTTTTTTAGGCATCATTACTGGCATTTCCAGATCTACATTTGCTGCTAACGTACATTACAAATGCACTGAGAGCTCTTTCTGTTTACATTTTAATTATTTATATCTTTCTTGGTACAAACACTACCTTTCAGGGTCAATTCCTACATTTGAGATGTCTATACTCTGACATTACAAACGACATTACTCGTTATTTCTAGACATCAGAATTATCCCAACAACACCAATAAAAAGGCTAAACTTGCCACATTCTTCATTGCAAGCTGTCTCTGGTCTAAAGACAAACCACATAGTGACAGAGATCCTTTAGTCTTTACATACCTTCCTTCAACTAGACAGAGTAGTAGAACTATCCAATGCAACATTACCTTACTGACAAGAGAAAACACATCTCTCAACATTTTAAGTTTCTCTCAAATGTAAAAGGAATTTCAAAGACTGTCCAGTACATTCCAAATTACGGACAGAATCAATCACCTTCACTTGTACAAACTGACAGAACTGGTCTGTGTTGACAAGCTATTTGTCTTGCATGTGATTATATCACTAACTTATCAAATCTCTCCAGTTCTACCTTTCATGTAAAAGGCCAATTTAAATCAGAGTGCATTATTTATTTATTTGCTTTACTAGATGTAAACATCTCTGACTTGTACGCAATGACACCCTAAAACCCTCAGATCCCAAACACCTCAACTTTCCAAATCACAATGGCATTGGTGACATGAGTGTACTGGTATTATGACATGATCCCCACAAAAAAGTATCATTGCAAAATCCAAGAACATAAACTTATATTTAACTAAATTTTTGCACCACATGGAAGTAATAAATGTTTTTTAAAGTGATTATTATCTTCCTTGTATTTCACTTTTCCACTCCTGTTACCATCACATCATATACATATATTCCCTGATCAATATTCTTTTTATTATAAAATTATTTTTTTTTACTTATGGAAAAATGTTATTTACAGAGTTGTGAGAGCATCATACAGTTTTTTATATATTTTTTCGTTTGTGTATGTTATAAATGAAACTAGTAATAAACTGTCAATGACATATATAATAGTTTTTATTTTCTTTATACAAACAGACAAAGAAAGATAAAAGCTCTTGCACATCAATTAAAAGCACAAAAGATGTCTGTTCTGAGATTTTTTTTTCAAATAATTTATGAACAAACTTATATAAATTAGTGACAGGTTATGATGACTCTGGAATTAGTGTATCCAGTGTAGTTAAACTGAATGAACAATTATCAGTGTTAGATTTTACTTCTTACAGTAGAGCTACCCTGGATGTAATAATGTCTCCACTAATAAATAATATGAAATTGAAAAGTCCCCTTATTCATATAATGCTAATCATAGTACAATATATATGCACCACTTACATATTAGATTTGTTTCTTTTTATATAACTTCTGTTTGTGTATGTATGTGGTTTATTAAGAAATTCCAACTTTTAGTAACATGTGCACTGTTGTAACAAGGAATATATAGAGAGGATAATGTAATTTAAAATAATGTATTCACCACTAATTGATTCATTGTTATTGTGATATAATGCAGTTTGCAACTTAATTATTCATATATGTTAAAGTGAAATTTAGTAGTAGAGTAACATTTATAAAAATAATTTATATGATCCCCGTGAATTAACATGCAAAGTCCATCCAATTTATAAGATTTAAATTGGAAAACGTTTTGCAAAGTATACTGATGTTTTTTTTAAACTATTGTCATACAACAATTGCTTCCACAAATTCTAAATAAACTTTATCATGAACCTAATTTTGTTGGTGAACAATGAAATATTAGATATAACTGCATGTGTGTGAAAGTCAGCACCTGTGTGTGTAATCTTATAGAAGAAAGTACATTTGTTTTTATTCATGACATTTACTTTTCTCATAACGTTTTCAAATACATTTGGGAACGCTAACTCATCCACATAAGAAAAAGCCTCCAATTAAGACAAATAATATTTACGTTTTAAAATTTCTCTGATCATCTTTTCAGGTAAAATTAAGAGCATGGTCATTTCTACACATAACCAGAAAAAAATTGTTTCCATAAAACTAAAATGCAGAGATTATATAGTTAATCTGAGAGTTACCAATGGGGTTCATCAAATCCATTAGTTGCAAAAAGTTGGGTACACTATAAACCAAACATCTGAGTAAACTGAGGGTTCAGTACATTATAAACAAAAATTTAGAGTATAAAGAGGGTTGAGTACACTTTACTGAGATAATTCTGAATAATTACTTCAAGAAATGTTGCAATAACCATAGCAGATATAAATAGCAGTTGAAAGGCATGTAAGTGAAGGACATTTATAACTTGTTTGGCGTCATTGGAACAATAATGCTACCAAAATATGGTCACATTTAGAAAGATTATTTAACACCCTTTTCTACACAAAATTTTGACATTGTAAAACAAAGGAATACATGTACAGATCAACTTGGAACGTCAAAACCATCCAAAAAGAGACCTGAAAAAAGTCATACCCCTCACCCATGGTACAGAACGTGCAGTATCTTGCAACAGATGAGAAAACATCAACATGGATGTCAGTCAGTAACAAAATGCATCTTCATCATCATGTAACATAATAAAGAGTATGCCCATCTCAAAAATGCCAGAAGTCACATTTGAAAAGGTACCACTATTTTATTTTATTACAAACAACCTCAATTATTACCTGTTGCGAAACTCAACGGTAATATCAATGACACTTAATACTAATAATTAACACCAGAAAACACTTAATATTAATCAATAATTAGACATAACACTACACAACAGTAATTAATAATGACTAAATTATACTCATTAAATCAAAATGTTCGTGTAAAACGACGCCATGGATCCACTGAAAATGAAGAATCAAGTTTGCCAAATCTGAATAATGAATATACTCGTATAGTTCAGAGTTGTTAGCCAAAATTAATGTGTAATCTGAGGTTTGCGTATTCGAATTCCCGTGACACCATACATGCTCGCCCTTTCAGCCATGGGGAAATTATAATGTGATGGTCGATCCCATTATCCATTGGTAAAAGAGTTGCCCAAGAGATGGCAGTGGGTGGTGATGACTAGCTGTCTTCCCTCTCGTCTTACACTGCTAAATTAGGGACGGCTAGCACAGATAGCCCTCGAGTAGCTTTGTGCGAAATTCCCAAAAAACCAAACCATTTTCAGCAAACTTTCTCGTGAAGAGATTCTTTTGAGATTCAAAAACACGTTTCATGGATTCAAATTTCTCAGAACGGAACTTTCCTGAAAAGTTCAAATATGTTGATAGATGTTTTGTTTCATAGTGACGTCGAAGACTATACTCTTTCAAAACGGCAACACTTTCTGTGCATATCACACAAGTAGCTTTCTGTTTTTTGTTTCCACAAAGTGCTTTTCTCCCCATTCATCATTGAAAGCATGACACTCAAAGTCCACTTTTCTTCTTTTAAAAGCAGTCAAAACGATGGATGAAAAAAAAAACAGGATCTGAAAATGAAAAACACAGAGCGCTGTGAGAAAAGTTTTGTACTGGTCCAAGAACGCACAAACAAAATATATTGAAACGTACGTTTGCCACGATACTTACCTAAGAACGAGTTACGAATAAGAGATATGAGCTTACTGAAGCGGTAACCCTCGGCTGCTGAATTTACAAGACGAGTCGATAGGACGAGGGTTAAGTCTGTTCTTGTTTTCGAAATCCTAATGCTCTCATAGATACGTGCCTCGATATGAATAAACGGACAGCAAGGACGAAAGAAGAATTTTCCTATTGGTTAAATATGTGCGTAACAGCCTTGTTTCTTTTTATCATAACGTCTTGTGTTTGCGAGCTTGAAGCGACAATCGGTGTGATTTATTTTGTTATGACAGTCGAACATTTGATGAAATGCCACATTTTATTTCTAAGCGGCTAGCTGCTAGCGGGCCAGACAAAATGACCTCGAGAGCCGTAGTTTGGTGACCCCTGGTATATCTTATTGACCAAACACGTTAGTAGGTAAGAATGTTATAGTGAAAGAACAAGTTTAGCTGTACAGCGTATTAACCAGACACAGTAGAATGTAAGGATAATGGTACAGCTGCGTGAATAGACACAACATCATATAAGAATGTTGTAGAGTAAGAACAATTTTGTACAACTGAAGTAGATGTCAGTTGTTTTTGAAAGTTTTTTTTGTTTATGAAAAAGATTAAAGATAAGTAAGAGGCCTTTTTTTGTTCTTTAAAATCTATAGCTTGCTGTAGTTGTAATGACTAACACATCTATAAAAAGTATTTATTTCGTATAACACTGAGTATTATTTCAAATATAGCAGTGGCAGTGTTTTTTAGTGTAAGATACCAGCTTTATTATCATTCACAAGATTTACACATATGGTTTACTGTTGTTCTAGAAGTCTTTCATGTAAGCTCATCATATGACATGTGATGATTAGAGATATTCAAGACCTCTGTTTTGTTTTTCTGCAAATTTTTTAAAAATTTTCTGTCAACATAAATTTATGAAATGCAATCCCATTGTTGCTTGGCTAGTCTGAGGTACGATGAAAGCAAGAATTTTAAGTGTGTTACGTTAATGCTGTTTTATTATTTGATGTATTGTAATCTGTTACAGCTGTCATGAACTTGCAGATCAAATTCCGATGTTCTATCTGGCATATTCACAAATCCACCACTTAATGCCATCATGTGTCTAACCTCTTGTTGGTTCTTTGACATCAGTAACCAGGTCCTCACTACTTTACTCCAGGTGATTTAATATTGTTGGTTCTGTTTCTCGATTTGCATTTCAATTGCTTTTTATGACAAGTTGGCTCAATATTAGCAGCAAGGTTTCTTTGCGAATCAATTGAAAACCAAACTAATACAGTAATGTACTGGAAACTTTTCTACAATGATATTTAAAACTAGATGTGTTTAAAACTGACAAGCTATAAACGAAAGCAATCAGAAGTTTTGTTTATCAGTGGATTTTGTCTGTAGAATAACACTAGTAATTAAACAACAATGTTGAACCAGGCGTTAGAAGATGTTTGATATAGACGAGTTACACGGATTGTATACAAAGTTATAAATACCAAAGAAAATACACCTAGTTTACCTTATTTTATGCACATGTGTTATTAATATTTGAAATGATTTTGATTTATTTTAAATAGGTAGCTTAAAACACAAAGTATCAGCCTTTAATAAAATATAAAAACTGTGTTTATTTGATTGTTATGAAAGCTATAAATGGATAGTCGTGTTCAATACCTCACGAGTATCGAAACCTGCTTTTCAGTGTCATGAAACGGAACACTTACTACTGATCCACCAGTAGTGGGAGTGAAAGATGTCTTGTTTTTTTTTTTCACAGACAGTGGTTAAAATGATGTTCAACATAAAGCAGTGATTAGATAATTATCCATTAAATAACGTGTCTTAAAACATCGATAAATGAAGGTTTAATATCTCCTAATTAATGATATTTACGGTGTTTTAAGTTTGTTTTAGTTTTTGACTCAACACAATAAATGCATATTTGTGTATGTTTTCAATCTATATTTATAATGACAAAATTCATGTTTGTTTGCACTCTTAACTTCTCAAAGTAGCCTACTGAGCCAATGTCAACCAAAATTTGTATGTCAACATTATGATATGACGGATTAGAACACTCTATTGGTTGCTTTCTTTCCTTAGTTTATTTCTTTCTTGTTTTTATTTATTCTGATAATGTAGTTTGTCATAAAGATTATTTTATAGGAACATTTATGTATATATACATGTGTTTATATTGCAGAGCCTAAAGCTGATATAACAGCCGTTTGGATATTATTTTACTTCCATAAAAGATAAGGTAATTAATTCGCCTTGCTCTAAGTAATAAAGTGACCCACAGTAGTTCAGGTGACGATGTGTAGAACTGGTATTTTGTGGTATTCATTCTGTTACCGCTCAAACTAGTTGTACTTAATACATTGGAGACGTGTTTGGCAAGAGATGGAATAGGGTGGGCGATGTGGGCTACCTGCCTCCACTCTAGCCTGTCTCTTCACATTTGGCGCAGATAGTATTGATGTGGCATTTTGAGAAATCCAACGAGTAAACGACAAGCAAGGTGGCATATTTTAAATGTGTTAATTACTTGAGTTTAGGTGAACAGAGTGTACCTCAACCACTTCTGACAACTTTCTTTTTATATATTTTGTTACATTTGATTGTTTTGACTATCAGAAGTAGGTTCAGAAAGGATAGAAAAGGACCGTGTGATTTTTTGTGTTTTAAGGGAATTATATATTTTGTTTCATATAATAAAAAAAAAGTTCTAGGTTTTGTTTATTTGAAGTTAAGCACAAAGCTTAATAGGCTAATAATATAATAGTATAATAGGCTATCCGTGCTCTGCCCACCACTTGTATCTAAACCCGGTTTCTGGCGTTGAAAATTCGCAGCCATATCTTTGTGCCACTAGGAGCCAAGAGAACTTTCAAGAGACACTATGGTTTTAATAGAAAATCCATACCTCGCACCAGAAACATATAAATGTTTGACTTTTTTCTCTAAATATTATTTTGTTTCTTTGTTTGGAAATTCTCATAAAGTTACAAAAGGGATATCGGTACATAGTTGCCATTATTGTCGAACCAATAGACTCTAGGCTTACTTGTTTCTTTTGTTACTCTTTTAATACATCGATGGTCCCCGAAGCATTTTTGTAACAATTCTATTGAGCAAATGCACTTTTCGTTTTAAGTACTCTGAAGATATTTTTCATAAACCATAGCACAAATAAAACATTTTTATGTTAAAGTTAAACATAAATGCACGTTTCTTACAGATTAAACCCATTAATAAACCAGTGTGTGATTTACTTATGTTTTGCATGAATAACAAAGAAAGTATTGTTATACGTGTAAAATTTAGAATGTTGGCTTATTCTTGGACTTCTTAGTGCTAAACAATTGTCTATCTGTGCTCTGTTACTTTATAAAAGTGAATTAATTCCATTATTCGGACAAAGGCTCAAACAAATATTTGGTAACAACGGAAGATTCTGCTGAACTGCTCTCTCTCTGGTGAATAGTCTAAAATTAGAAGCAAACCCTAGTTAAGTCTTAACTGGCCATTGACGAGGATATTTAACTATATGTAACGAAGGGTCCTTTTATTTTAAGAGGAATTTCTTTCTGAGATATATTTTTTCAATATCCATCACATATTTTTAAACTTAACTAATCCATTATTTATTGAAATTTCAATATTAAATGTATTAAAATGCTTTTGTTTTTGCTATACACTTTCATCCAAACTGCTACGTTAGCGCCATCTCTTGCACCAAAATTAATATGAGCATATCTTAATCTTGAAAAAGATTTCCTTTACATTAAAATCTAAAGTTAATAGCAACAATATTTGATGGAATAAGGCACGCGTGAGCAATGTCAAAATTTCTACAAACGCGTGTGATTCTTATAAAAAGCTGAGAGACGAAAAACAGAATATTGTCGGTGATATACAATCAGTATTCTATAGGCCTAAGAAGCTTTTACGTCTTTCTTGATGATGAGAAACCCACTTGAAATAAAACATGTATCTCAAAACAACTGGTATTGGTATTAACACTTTTATTGATAAGTAGAGAATAATTTCTAGTAATCGGAAAACTACAGAATAGGATTAGGAACCTTAATTGTTTTCGAGCGTACCAACCGTTCAACTTCAGACGTTATTATTTCTACAGGGACATTAAATATCTTCGACGAAAGAAATGAATTATTAAGGGTATGAGACCAGTTAAAAAAGACGGCGTAAGATTAAGCGAGGTTAAACAGTATCAACTCAGAATAAACGTTTTCGGCGTGGACTTGGATCGTCGATAAAATATTCTGTTTTAAACTAGATATACGACTCAGTATTGTCTTATAAGTTTGTAATACTGTCGTACATAAATCATCATTTGTAATAACTGTTAGTAATAACCGTAATTATAAATTGTATAATTTTGGTGTTTGTATATTAAAATATATTTAGATAAAGAAAAGAAAAATGGAAATTGTGTGTATCAATCTTGTTGGCAAATAACAAAGTTAATACATATTAACTACTAATTCCAAATCGAACTTCCTGTTATTTGAGATAGTAATACGAAACGTACATGATAATAAGTCGGAGAGGTAGGTTGGTTGATTTGGCGTTTTAAGGCGTAAAGCAGCTATGCTATCTGCGACAAACAACCTGTAGGAAAACTGAAAATAAAATTGTTAAAATTCGTAAAACGGAATCATGTTAAACAAAACAAGGCCTAATTTTTGAATTAAAAACTTAAATAGTATTAAATCCATTTTTAAATTTAGTTTACAGCAGAAAGAGGGAAAATAAAGTAATACAAGCTTTAAAAGACTGTAACATGCCTCCCAGTGGCTCAGCGGTATATCTACGGACTTACAACGCTAAAAACCAGGTTTCGATATCCGTGGTGGGCAGAGTACAGATAGCCCATTGTGTAGCTTTGTGCTTAATTCAAAATAACAACTCTATAGCATAATTTTAATTATTATAACTCGCCAGGATGACTAACGGATAGGTTCAAGCATCAGTTTTAGTCATCTGAAGTTGGCTTTTCCAGTCCTGGTTTCGAGTAATTGGCGTCACGGCCATTTTCTAATTTTGTATCGAACTAGTTTTACTTTAAATCGTAAAAGACACCATGTTAAAAAAAACAGTCTAATTTGTGAATACTTAAATAGCGTTAAAAAGGCCAATAACCTGAAAAACACTAAAAACATTTGTAAGGTGGACAGTGTCATCATTGCCAATGACACTTTTCAGTATCAGGAATAAACCTTGGGACAAAATATGTCTTGAAATGGTGCCGTCGTTGACAAATCGGAGAGTTGTCCGAAATAAAATTGTAGTGCGTAACAGTACAAATTTTTTTTTTCAAGTTACAAACCTCTTGAAGAGGCCTCATAATCACATATATTACATACAAAACAAATACAAAAATCAAATACACAGTTATAAACAATTGAATGCACCTAATACTATCTGTAATTGCTCATATTAAAGGACACACAATAATGTAACGTTATGAACAAGGACGAACAAGTTTAGAATAAAATTAAAAGAAAGAATTGACATCATTATGAATAACATATCTGGAATAATCAAAACTTATTTTCTTTCTTAACTGACTTTTAGAAAATGACAACAGATTTAAATGGATATTTTTGGCTAAACAAATTTTCCTAACAGTCATAATACAATATTTAAATAATGTAATAAAAACTTACACTGCAGGCTGTCATCTTTTCTTAATCCTTCTAGGAAGCCCTGTACAAGAATTCGTCGTTTCTGATTCATTGGTACTGATTTTTGTATGATAAAGGAAATAGCGTCGAATACTAATGTCCATAAGGGTTGAACCATTGGACACAGGCAATATAAATGTCTCACTGTTTCAGTTTCTTTTCCACAAAGTGTACATAAGCCAGTATCATGTTTTTCATATGAACAAGTTTATTGTTCGTCATTAAAGCATTGTGATAAAATAAATAATCTCATCAACAAAACAAGCCTTTGAATAGGTGATAAGTATGTTTATGTATTTTTTCCAGTTAGTATCTCTTAAAATATCTTTCCATACAGTAATTTCTTCAGTAGCGGGGATGGAGTTCCGGTACATTAACTTAATCAGTTTTTTAACAGGAAGATCATTTAAGTGGATAACATTTTCACCATCTGAATCACACATCTCAAAAATAAATTTTGTCGTACCTGTAATTGTGTGAATCTCTCTTTCAACCAAGTCTTTCCATTCTTCTGGAATAGCATCATATAACTTTTTGTAATACTGTCTGACTTGAACAAGTATCACACTTTCTGATACATCCTGACAATAGTTTTTAAGGGAAGCCATCGAGGGACAAATTCGTAAGTGAAGTCCCTTAAGCGAATTAGTCCCGCGCTAATAAATTTTTTATTATAGAATGTGCTTAATCTCATAGTGGGAACAAAAACATTGAGAAACAGTGGTTGCCGTTTATTCATAACGAGGCACGTATCTTTGAAAGCATTAGGATTTCGAAAACAAGAACAGACTTAACCCTCGTCCTATCGACTTATCTTGTAAATTCAGCGGCCTTGGGTTACCGCTTCAGCAAGCTCATTTCTCTTAGTATTCGGGTTATGCGCTTTTCGAAACTCGTTCTTAGGTAAGTGTCGTGGCAAACGTACGTTTCAATATATTTTGTTTGTGCGTTCTTGGACCAGTACAATACTTTTCTCACAGCGATCTGTGTTTTCATTTTCAGACCCTGTTTTTTTTTTTTTTTTCATGACTGCTTTTAAAAGAAGAAAAGTGGACTTTGAGTGTCGTGAAGAATGGGGAGAAAAGCACTTCTTTGTGGAAACAAGAAAACAGAAAGCTACTTGTGTGATATGCACAGAAAGTGTTGCCGTTTTGAGAGAGTACAATCTTCGGCGTCACTATGAAACAAAACATCTATCAACATAGTTGAAAAGTACAGTAAATTTCCATTCTGAGACATCTGAATCCATGAAACGTGTTTTTGAATCTCGAAAGACTCTCCTCACGAGAAAGTTTGCTGAAAATGAATCTGTCACTCGTACAAGTTACAAAATAGTGCATAGGATGGCAGAGCGAGGAAAACCTTTTACTGACGGCAACTTCATCAAAAAGTGTAGGATGGAAGCAGCAAATGAGCTGTGTCCTGAAAAAGACAATTTGCCTTTCAGCAACTTCAGTTGTACGGAGAGCAGAAGAACTTGGAGAGAACATCGCATTACAGATACGCCAAAAAGCAAGAAACTCCCTATGGTATTCTCTGACACAGGATGAGTCTACTGATCTCTCGAGTATGTCACAACTTCTCGTGTTCATTCGTGGAGTTAATTTGGACTTTCAAATCACGAAAGAGTTGGCATCAGTTTGCAGCATGCACGGAAGAACAACTGGAGAAGACATTTTCATAAAAGCATAAAACTTTGTAAGACTATAACCTTTAGTGGAATCACCTTAGAGGTGTAACAGTTGTTGAAGGAAAAAACATGGCTGGAGAAAAGAAGGGTCTGGTGGGACTGATCAGGAAACAACTGGAAGATCTTCAACTCCAAAGCGCTCTGTTCATACACTGCATCATACATCAGCAAGCACTCTGTGGAAAAGACTTAGATATTTCTTGCATACTGAAACCAGTCATTTCTGCAGTGAACTGCATTCGGAGTCATGCACTTAATCATCGCCAGTTCAAGGCCTTTCCGTGAATAGCCTTATCACACGGCAGTGAGGTGGCTCAGCTGCGGTGAAGTCTTGTCTCGTTTTTATAAGCTGAGAAGAGAAATATATATATTTCTTATCGAGAAATATAGAACCGATCCACTTCTGTCGGATCCAACCTGGTTGTCGAAGTTTTCATTTTTGGTTGACATCACATCCTACATGAATGAATTGAACTTGAAATTTCAGGGGAAAAATAACCTTGTCTGTGATCTCTATAGAATCATTAAAGGATTTCGGAGAAAGCTGTCATTGTTTGAAGCACATTTGGAAAGAGGAAACCTTTCTCATTTTCAGTGTTTCAATGAGTTTCATGCTGGAATCACAGAAGATGTCAACCTGAAGTTTCAGAAGAAGATTATTGGTGATTTAAATAAGCATTTTTAGAGAGATTTTCGGATCTCGACAGAATCGAAAGTGACATTCTCCTTTTTCAGAATCCTTTTGATTGTGTCATTGATGACGTGCCAGTGGAACTTCAGCTGGAGGTCATCGACTTGTTGAAAGCAAAACACAGAGAGAGACAACTTATTGAATTTTACAGCTGGATACCTGATGATGATTTTCCAAAGCTGAAGCAGTTCGCATCTGGTATGGCATCAGTGTTCGGAACAACTTATGTCTGCGAACAAGCATTTTCAAAAATGAAGTACGTGAAGTCGCTACATCGATCAAGGTTGACTGATGAACATTTGAGAGCAATTCTAATGATTGGATGCAGCAATTAAAAACCGAATATTGAAGATATTTCGAAAGCTAAACGCCAATTTCATAAATCTCACTAACATTTTGCGGCTTAGTGAAATTCAGATTTGTACTCACTATGTGCAATGTGACAATTGTTTTTGCTAATGTCACCTTCTTTGATAACCTTTCGGTAAATAAAAATGTTGGTTGTGTTTCTGTTTGTTTTTTTATTATATGTGTGTATTGCATGCTACTCCCACGTGGTTAATGTGGCATCCTAAACTTAGTGTTGAGTCTTTTACAGAGAGCTTTCGTTCTAGCTTATGAGTGTTGAACATAATGATCATGCGGCCCGCGTTTCTCATTCCCCGAGTAATCTGGCCCCCTGTGAAAGAAGTTTGGAGACCCTGTTCCAAGTAATAGGCCTACTTAGGATCACACTGAGCGTCTCTCGACAAGTAATTGTTCTCCCTACGAAGGTAACTTTGACTTTAGTTTGTTTTTTGTTTTTGAATTTCGCACAAGGCTACTCGAGGGCTATCTGTGCCAGCCGTCCCTAATTTAGCAGTGTAAGAGTAGAGGGAAGGCAGCTAGTCATCACCACCCACCGCCAACTCTTGGGCTACTCTTTTACCAACGAGTAGTGGGATTGACAGTCACATTATAACGCCCCCACGGTTGAAAGGGCGAGCATATTTGGCGCGACCGGGATGCGAACCCGCGACCCTCAGATTACGACTCGCACGCCTTAACACGCTTGGCCATGCCGGGCCTATAAGTAAAAGATAAAACTATCTTACGACCTACTCCACTAATATGATAATTAATATCACTAATATCTAAACCTCTGCGAATAAAAATCGCAACACCTTTTCTATGTAATTCAGTATGGTCAGAGATAATATCCCCTCCCCAATGTGAGTTAACTTGATCAAAAAAAGTATCATACCAAAATGTTTCCTGTAAACAAATAATATCATATTTTCTCTTTTTAAGAAAGGTTAAAACGTTTTCTAGCTTAAACATATCAGATAACCCGTTGACATTAACAGTGCATAATTTTAACTGGAAAATTACATTGTGTAAGTAATATCTTTCTGATTATGTTTCCAGCTATTCTTGAGACGAACCTGTTTTATTTTGTATTTTCTTGTGGACATTTTCCTCAGTCGATAGCCTTTTTCTTGTTGCATTCGCGTAGTTCATAACATTATCTTCTGATTCTGTAACAGTGGCGGGAACACTCTCCAACGGTTTTTCTTGTCTCGTGTTCTCAACATACGATTGTACGTTGGTAACTTGAGTGATTAAAACAGGCGAGTCCACTTCTACTCCGGACGCAATGGGGGTGTCGGTGAATTCAGGAAGCTTTTCTTTTTCGATATTAGTAAGTTGATTATTATCGTTAGTGCAATCTCGCGAAAAATGTCTGATCTCTCCACATTTCTGATATTTACGTTTAGGACACCTGCTGTACAAATGATCATCGGCCATACATCTATTAGACACTTTTACCTGATCATTGTGTTTTATCTGATAGAATGCAGCCTTTTTAACTGGATCTATAAGCCTTATTTGATAACCTACGGTGGTGAAGAGAAACAATAGTTTCTGACCGCCCCTGGTTATTTTTCGTTCGACCAGAACGAAATAATAATTTAACCAAAATTCCTACCTAGATCTGTCTGTCTACCGTAGAGATGATACACCTGTTTGTAACTGAATGCGTACATACCTGTATAGATACCATTAATACGTTTCCACACAATCGGGCGTTTTAGAGTGCAACCTTGTTCGATTAATTTGTCCTTAATATGATTTTCCGTTATGTATTCTTGTACTTGAAATAATGAAACAGTTACAACTTTGTTAGCAACACCAAGTACTTCTCAAATCTGACCGTTAATAAAAACATCATCATCAGTGTAAACTCTGGCATTGGTTAATTCTTGTTGCTCTGTCTACGTTACATTATGTTTTCGTATATATATTATTGTTTCGTTTCAAAATGTTCCTTATGAGTTTCTCGTTAACTAATAAGGCTTGTTTCTGTCTTGCAACGTCACGGAAATTCGAAAAAGAACAATAATTCGAATAGTGAGAAAAGTTTAAACCTCAAAAGTGTAAACACAAGAAATTATCGATATTAAATTAAGTGGAAGTAAACACGAAACAAACAAATCTTATTAATACTTCTTAATAAAGAAGGTAAAAACAAAATGATTTGTATTTTACAAAATTCTCTAGAAGGAATTAGCCGGTAAAAATATACCTTAAATTTTAAAAGTAAGCAGTTGCTGACTTGGGTTCAAGTAAAAATGCCTAATATAACTAAATTAATGTAATATAACCTTCTCATCGTAATCTTCCCATAATCTCGACAAACATTTACAGTTTTTTCCATTAAATACAAAATAGTTATTATTTAAAGAATACGTATATATATATAAAAGACCATGCAACGTTTCGACTTTATACTTAGGTTGTCATGATCCTTTCAGTTTTATCTTTGGTGAAATTGAAATTAAGACGTTTGCTCAAAGTCTTAATTACTTTGAGGCGAAAGGTACCAGCAGTTTAGGCAACAATGTAAGTATAGTTATTGACATATGCGTATCACACCTGTTTCTGTAAAATTTTTCGTGTGCACTTATATGTACCACTACATTCCTTTATCAATAATATTAGCATGATATCCACAGAAGCAGCTAAACTTCAAAACTATTCCAAACACGAATCATGAAGTTATCAAGTTACCAGAGAAATTAACATTTATTAATTTAATTATTGTGATGATACCTCATAATTTATATATATATGAATGTAAATCTCACAGATGTTTTCCTAACTTACATAGGATTATAGTACAACAACAAACACTGGGCATGAGAGGTTCCGCTTCTTAATATTATGGACAAAAGACATTAGATGTATAAAAACTGTTTATGTATATCTAAAGAGACGAAGAGGAGTCACTGAGCGTTAATTTCCTCCCCCTCGTTAAAGTTGTAGATAATCTTTGGATTGTGATAAGGAGAATTAACTACTTAGATTATTTAAATACTTCTTCAAGACCCTGGTGTGTCTATTAGACGTACTTGTGTGGTTTATTGAATTCTATAAAAACTATTAAATATAATAGTTATGTTGTAAATAATTACTTTCTGTAAGATATTTAACTTAAGCAAACCTTCTACCTTAATTTTATACCAACGTATATATGTGATATTAACATAGATTCTTAACTATGAAATTTTCAAAACATTTCACTGTAATTATTTTAAGAAACAATTAAATATGCTTGTTTTTGTTGTAGATTTAAAATACTGATTTTATTTATTCCTAAATCGTTTTAAAACGTACCGATTATTGTATATTTTTAAAACTACAAATTTTGTTTTTGTTTTGATTGAAAAACAAAGTACACAGTTTGCCTCTGCACTGTGCCATTCGGGACATACAGGGTTTTAAGAAAGGAAAGGCCTTGATGGCGAAATGAAACTTCGTTTGTTCGAAAGTGAAATGACTTATCTAACCATACATTATCTTGTTCCATAAAATAATATCTATTCTCTTATCATAATTCAGCCTCGTAATTCAAATAACATACAAAATGATAAATCATTCTTTTCAAAATTAAAAAAGTTCTATAGTTGCTACAGAAATTGTTCACAAACATCAGTTTTTCTTCTAATATCGTATCATCAGTTGAGCTTGTATCATCAGTTGAGCTTGTACTTCTCAGTTTATACCTAAAATCATATCCTTACTGAAATAAATCCCTCTATGATTTAAACAGTTAGAAAGAATTGAAAACTTACATGACGCGTTTTCATCAGTAAACTATGGCATTGGGAAGGTAAGTAGTGGCAATGGTATACATCATGACAACCGAGATTGGGAAAGAGCGATTGGCTAAAATCAATAAAAACGCGTTTTTACTCAAGTTAGAAGAGCAAATTGTTTCTATTTTATTTTAAATTATTGTGCTTTTCCTGCTTTGTGGGTAAGGGTGCCATATAACACTCATATAAATAAATATATTCACAATCATTACTAGTTGCGTTGGAACTGTACTTTAAAACTAAAATAAAAATTCATAACTTTCATTTAGATGTACAAAATGGAATAAATTAAAAAGATGTTGATTGATATTAATATGAAGTTTTTAATGTTTGGAAATACAAATGGAAGTTTATTTTCCACATTATTTTAATTCAGTGGTACAATTTTTCCCTCGAGGCTGTTTCTGGTTGTTAGGGCGTGAAATAAATATATATTCATTTCTTATATGAGTATAAACGTAATACACAATCTATGGTAACTACACAAGGATGAATGTCTAGATACTGCCTCTTCTTTAACTACTGGTGGTGTCATTCATAAGTCGCTGTTTCTATGCAGCGCACTTTCTAATACACAAAGTTATCCCTTTTCCACTTTATCTTTCTTTCAATATTTATCAAACATCTACAGATAACGACTTTCGAGAGTTCATTTTAACAGTTCATTAATACAGAAGTTCACGGAAGATGTCTGCAAATTAATTTCAATTTGTGAATACATGTTATAAAGGGCCTCTCGTGTTCATTTAAACGTGGGCTGAATGTGTTGTCTTGGTGAAATCATACCTTATTTGGCATGCAGTGCATACAGACATAGTACCTTATCATTACCACTGTAACTTTCACCCAGCATATATTACAAGAACATAGGTTTGCGACTTGTATCAAATCTTAAACATATTAACGGCAATAGAATGATGAAAGGTGTGAACTTTGCTGTCAATACACATTTTCATTGAATATGTGTCACTTACTGTAGAACGTATAGCCTCTCCATTCGGTCACGTGCTTTGAGGAAATGTTGGTAATTTTCTCGTTTTTATGGACCTAAGACTGGGTCAATTTTATACGTCATTTTCACTTGCAACTCTCTACGTTTCAGCCGTGGATTCTCGAAACTGAGAAAAGATGATCGGATATATAGATTGCTACCATGATTTTAAAATAAAAAGCCTTTGTTTAAGGGTATTTAAACAACTAAGATTAAAATTAATTTTCTATCACTCAAGGCAATATTAAATAAAAATTTCAATATCCAAAATTTATTCTTGTTAGCTTGGTACATTCCAAATGTTTAATTAAATGTCACCAAGAATTTATGGTAGAGATAAATAGTAAACATATTCAAAACAGGATATAAACACTTGTATATCACCAGGAGATTTGCTCAAGGTTGGTGTTGTTGTCGACATTGAACGAAGGTTTCCAACAATCTCGTCTTATAAGAACTGCTTGAATGATGATAAAAATGAAAATATTCAATTTCAACATAACAATATTCAACAACATAAAACGTAAGAGTGGGGATAAGCCTCTTCTGACGGTTTAGAGTCAAATTCCTGTATTTCTTGGGGACGTTGGTCAAAAACAAAAATGTTTCTTCAGTTATTCTTATCATGAAACATCAACTGGAAGCCTACTATATTATTAACTACATTTTTTTTTAAAACCTAGAACCTTAGGGATTTTGAAGAATAGTGTATAATAATATTACAAACCTTAAGAGACATGATAAATAGTAAAGTGACAAAATCTACAATAGGCCTAATACTAATGTATTATGACAATAATACATTATAATGAAAACGTTTTGGAAAAGGCATTCATACCATAAATATATGTTGTTAGGTTTATAAAATGCAAGCTTCTTCCACCAAGAACAGCATTCAATCAGCGAGTATTAGCTTAACCATCAGTCTCTCGCTAGTGCAGAGTATGTATTATTTATTTTTGTTTGATAAGCACTGTACAGTTTTAATATTTTCATAACATTTGTTATAGTACTACAAATATTAACAAATGAACTTTTACAGTATATATAAACATTTATTGGATTTCTCCTCTTCAGGTAATGCTGGAATAATAAATAAACTATTGAACTTTGGTCTTTCAACAAATGTAGAAATTACAAATGTTAAAACAAACTGTTTTATGCTTATGGTCAACTCATCGGCTACCTACCGACTAATGACAGAGTTGACCATAATTTTGTAACACCCCAAAAGCTGATAGTGTGAGTTTTGATTGACATGGCGTTTCGGATTGAGAGTCCAGCACCGAAACCTCCAGGGCATTAAATGCCCAATGAATACCTTTTATTATATCAAAGTATTTCCCATGCAAACGTATTTGGTATAATTCAATATCAACATAGCCTATTTAATACAATTTGCATACAAAAGTGGGCCTATTTTGTATGTATCTAATATAAATGTTTAGAATCCGACGTCATTTGCGCTCGTGGATACTCAGCTAGATTGTTTGTTTGTTTTTTGAATTTCGCTCAAAGCTACTCGAGGGCTAAGTGTGCTGGCCGTCCCTAATTTAGCAGTGTAAGACTACAGGGAAGGCAGCTAGTCATCATCACCCGCCGCCAACTCTTGGGCTACAATAAAGAATATTGTATGAAGTAGGACCATGAGAAGCTTTGAGATTCATTCGATTGTGAATCTGGATTGAGAATTCGATTCGTTAGCTGGGTTCTGATTTGATACTTTCAAATCTACACAGCTTGCGATAAACTTTGGAATTTAGATTATTACAGATTAGTTTGTTTAGATTGTTACTGAAACGTGTTACTGATTGTCACAGTTGAAGCATTTACTTAAAGACAATGCACGAAAGAATTACTGAGCAAAGTTATCACAGCATTTGAGTGAAATATTTGTATGTTGAACACATTAATTCTGTGATCGTTAATGTGGTGAACATAGGTAGTACTATTCTGAAATATTATTTTGTGCAAACGCATGCTTGTGATCCACATTTGTTTTTATTTATGTGACACGTGCATTTTTGGCTAGCTACTTTCTAGCAGAACTGAAATTATTTTTTAAACAAAAAAAAGGAAAAAATATAAATTTGTACTTACCAGAGAAGTGTCCTTGAATACGATTTTAACTTATCAAAAATTACATAAAAATATACTTTTGTTGTAATTAATGTATAAATAAATGTTTATTTTTTAAAATTATGGTGGACCCCCGCTAGTACAGCGGTATGTCTTCAGATGTACAACGCTAAAATCAGGGGTTCGATTCCCCTCGGTGTGCTGAGCAGGTAGTCCGATGTGGCTTTGCTATAAGAAAAACAAAACAAACAAACAAAATTGTGGTGTTCTTCGAATGGCATTATCATAAATAAAATTTTCATAGGAATAAAAATTACATACTAAGTTATAAAGACGGATGAAATGTTTAAAGAGCCCAAGACCATTTCGATAAAAAGCTGTTAAAAAGAAACAATGGTCTTGAGATAATATAATGTAAATTATGAGTATAACTATGAATAGAATAGTCTCAACAGTTGTATGAAAGAAAAGGATCTGGTTGATCAGTTTGTAAAGACATCCAGCAATTTGTTGTCGCTAGTGGCTGAACAACTATGATTTTGTATGTACAGAAATACTGCATACAAGCCTAAAGATATTATAATGCCATTGTTTGTATCATTTGTTAGGTCCCGTTTGAAGTATTTTGTTTATTCTTGAGTTTCTTACCTCCAAAAGGACAATGGATTGTTGAAAAGGCTGCTGAGATGATGTCTTGGATGGTATTTAGATTGATTTAGTGGATAAGACAGTCTTTATTGCTATGTTATAATAAATCGATTTTCGAAGCTTATCAAGCCGTTACAGTCCATGTACTCACATCCAGTCGGGCTTATCTCACCACAATGCATCATAAAAAATAGATTTGTGACGTAGTTCCCATAGCAAAGGTTCCGTCATGAGGCTGCCACTCCTCCGTGAGAACTTTCCATAAGTCAACCAGTGTGTAAGAACAACGGTTTTCTAGGGTCTGTTTAAATAGTCTGATCGTATAGAAATCTACATGCATTGTATCCAACGATTTGATCTCTACGTCTTCATATGGAGTATAAATATATGTTTCATTTTATAGCTGCTTTGAGGTACACGACGATTAATATATCGTTGAAGCAAAATGTGCACATGTAACTTGTGTCAGTTTTCCAGACAAAGATTCTGTTTGATTATGTTGCATACTGTTACCTAGGGCACACAGAGGGCTCTTAATAGTCTCTGACCTTAGTGTTCTTTGATCCTCTACTACTACAAGATGCAGCACTTTGTTTATCATGGCTACCCAGCTTGTTGTTGACTTTTTTCTGGATGGATCTGGTATCCTAAGCTGATCCATATTGTTTTCATTTTACAATGTCCTTAAGAACAAAGGATATATCCATTTTGAAAATATAAAATTCTTTATTCTGAACATGATATGGTTGTATAAACATTTTAAATCTTAAAAGATTGTCACGTACCCTTATTGAAAGTGACCTGTTTTTCGTGTAATAATACAACATAACGCCAAACAATTTTTTATACATCGTTTCACCGGAATTTTATATTGATTATAGTTTTCGCATGAATGGTGATTTGCATATTTAAAACTATTTTAATATAACGTACTCAACAATGAATACAAAGCAAAACATGAATTGTATGAAAATTGGTAGCCTTGAGAAACATTGCTTTAATTTTTTTAATTCGATCGTTAAGTGCATAAGGTTAAAATGTAATTAGCAATTTGATCAAGTATTCTTCTCTTCCTAACTCGTAAGCCTCTTTTAATAGTAGCAATTATTTTGTTTGTAATGTAGCTATTGTATTAGCGTTACTAATCTGAGTATTTCTTCCATTTATGTTAAGACTAATGAAGAAGCAGATATTTTTACTAAAAAGAAATAGTATTTTACTAACTTCTTTGTAAGGTTTGGTTTGTTTTGAAATTCACGCGAAGCTACACGAGGGCTATTTGCGGTAGTCGTTCCCAATTTTGTAGTGTAAGAGTAGAAAGGAGGCAGCTAGTCATTACCACCCACTGCCAACTCTTTTAATAACGAATAGTGAGATTGACCGTCACAATATAACACCCCCACGGCTGAAAAGGGCGAGCATGTTAGATATGATGGGGACTCAAACCTGCGACCCTCGGAATACGAGTCGAGTGCCTTAGCCACCTGGCCATGCCGGGTCCTTGTCTAAGTTGAGCTAGCTAACCAATTTATCTACGAAAAATATTTCATAGGGTTATAAGCTGGCGTATTTAAATATTTATACCACATCTATATATAAAAACAGCGAAAGAGAACTATTTCAAAACCATAACATCACGGTAAGTAAAGTGAACCGATGCCTAAGGCACTTTTATTAATTTCTAACTAAGATTTAAGATTAATCAGATACTTAAATTATTTTTGTCTACAGTTGTTTTAAATATGAATAAAACTATGCAGATTCTTGTTTCCACTATCATATTTTAACATTTTCCTTATTTTTCTGATGTTACATTTAATATAATATTTACTTCTTGTTTGTTCGCTTGTTTGTAAATGTTGTGTGTGTGTTACCTTATAGCAAAGCCACATTGGGCTATCTGCTGAGTTCACCAAGGGGAATCGAACCCCTGATTCATAAATATTATATCGCTGAGTATAAAAGCTATTATAAGAGAAGAAAATAATGAAAAAACAGGATAATGTTACCAACCTTTGTAAAAAGTAATAAGTTTCATAGAATGCACGAGTTATGAAGCGTTTAGTTAGAGTAGATTAAAACCAGATTCAGGATTATTCTAAGTTAGTTTTTAATAGCAAATGTTGGAGTTTATCGCATGTATGGTTTTATTCTTCAGACTACAAACTTTTCTATCACATCAATTTGAGGTATAAATCAAAAAGTAGTTGTTGTTTTTAATTTCGCGCAAAGCCACATGAAAGCAATCTCCGCTAACCGTCCCTAATTTAGCAGTGTAAGACTAAATGGAAGTCAACTGGTATTCACCACCCACCACCAACTCTTTTACTAACGAATAGTGGAATTGACCGTCACATTATAACGCCCCCATGTCTGAAAGGGCGAGCATGAAACTGCTCCCCTCGAATTACGAGTCGAGTGTCTCAACCACCTGGCCATGCCGGGCCCTATTAAAAAGTAGGAACACTTCTAAGAATATTACAAACTGATACTGAAGTCACAGAACTCAGAATGAAGTAACAATAATATTTATTTAATAATCAATAATATTAACAATTTATTTGAACATAAACGCATCATAAAGTTCCTTAGCGTACTATTATTTGTGAAAAAATGAATTACATTGGTATTATAGCAATATTAGTTTGGGAATTTACTAAATACACCAAGGAGAACACGAATCAATGAACACGAAAATGGTCAATGTAGTTACCAATGTCGTAAACAACGACCTTCATTCTAAGGGTGACGTGACAGACAGCTGAATGAAGTTGTGAACACGGGAAATGGTCAATGTAACAATCATTCATGTCAATAATGGCTTGTTACCTTGGGTTGATGTGATGCAGAGCAGAACAAAGATGTTCAAGATTAGGTTCTGTCTTGTTTGTTTTGGAATTTCGCACAAAGCTACTCGAGGGCTATCTGTGCTAGCCGTCCCTAATTTAGCAGTGTAAGACTAGAGGGAAGGCAGCTAGTCATCACCACCCACCGCCAACTCTTGGGCTACTCTTTCACCAACGAATAGTGGGATTGACCGTCACATTATACGCCCCCACGGCTGGGAGGGCGAGCATGTTTAGCGCGACGCGGGCACGAACCCGCGACCCTCGGATTACGAGTCGCACGCCTTACGCGCTTGGCCATGCCAGGCACTAGGTTCTGTCAGATGGCACCTGTTAAATCCTTAGACATGGTAGGTGCTTCACTAAAAACAGCTAGGAATTCATTCTCATAGCGAAACATCATGTAGATCATCAGATAGTGACCAATTTATGAGCGAAAAAATTCGTGCTTACCATTGTATCATTGATATATTCACCAATAATAATTGCCTTTTGAAAAATATTCATTGTATTGACGTACGAACAGGCTACAGAATCTTATATTATATACACGTGTGTGTTTTAAGAATTCAACGAATAATATGACCTAATTACACTAAATAATCACAGTGCTATTTTTTGACCTGGAAACCTGGAGTTCTTCAGTTCCAATTCTTTGGACTTCAATAGATATTTACAAAACAAAATGGGAGCTTCACTTGTCAGAATAATCATTTATACTCTAACAATGGTTAGTTGTACTTCCATGGATGGTGACAAATATGGAGACATATTTTAAACTATTGTAACCACAGTTTGTGAAAAATAACCTGAAACTTTTCTGTACGTTTTCACGCCAGCAGTTTTCTTATTTAGGTTAAAATATTTGTACTGCTTTTCAAAGTTTTATGTTTTTACCCAGCTTTCCAACTGCTAGATCTTGAAGAAATAGGGGACAGAGTTAATTTGTAACATAAAAGGTAATTGGTAATATAAAAGGCCCGGCATTGCCAAGCGTGTTAAGGCGTGCGACTCGTAATCTGCGGGTCGCGGGTTCGCATCCTGGTCACGCCAAACGTGCTCGCCCTTTCAGCCGTAGAGGCGTTATAATGTGACGGTCAATCCCACTATTCGTTGGTAAAAGAGTAGCCCAAGAGTTGGCGGTGGGTGGTGATGACTAGCTGCCTTCCTTCTAGTCTTGCACTACTAAATTAGGGACGGCTAGCACAGATAGCCCTCGAGTAGCTTTGTGGGAAATTCCAAAACAAACAAAACAAAATGGTAACATAAAACTACAATTTAAGAATTGACGTTTTCGCTATAAATAAATATTTTGAGCGAAAAATACCACATGTTATAAGCTGAATTAAGTGTTAGTTATTTACACTTTTTCTTTATCAGTAAAATATTTTGCTTAAATAAAGTATTGTACACAGAAATTTATATGTGGAAAAAACAAATAAAAAGGAATTTAATAAAACTAATGATTGTCTGAGAACAAATATTATACCCAATTTAGTTATTTAGTGTTTTATTATTGTCTGAAAACTGTATCATTTAATTATCTTTATTATATATTACAAATCTTCTAAAATGTATATGTACATATAACTTTTCTCTCTTCAGTATTTTCATAAATGTATTTTTGAAATACATTTCAAAACTTGGCATGGCCAGGTGGTTAAGGCACTCGACTCGTAATCCAAGGGTCGAGGGTTCGAATCCCCGTCGCACCAAAAATTTTATTCGTTGATAAAAAGAGTAGCTCAAGAGTTGGCAGTGAGTGGTGATGACTAGCTGCCTTCCTTCTAGTCTTACACTGCTAAATTGGGGACGGCTAGCGCAGATAACTCTCATGTAGGTTTGCGCGAAATACAAACAAACAAACATGGTGATGTTTGATGACAAAGTAGATAGAATAAGTGAAACTCTTTTGTGCAAATATATGTTGTCCATTAATCTCAATTTGAATAAGTAGTTGTGATCCATAACATGAGATTGTCTCCTGAAACTAAATCTGAACACAACAAGTCATAAGAATGCATCTTGTCCGATAACAACAAGTCCACAGGTTATTGACTCTATAGAAATAAAAAATTCTTGTATTTGCAAAAATATGCAATTTAAACTACGAACTTGTCTCAGCAGCCACGCCTTTAATCATAGGTTTCACGAATCTAAGGACTTGGATTTGAAAGTCAACGTACCTAAGGGGACCACTTACTGTGATAAGTTTACTGGGTACGTGAATCACAAACTTTATTTGAACTATCCATGTGACACATGGGTCTAATGGACAAAAAGAAAAACAAAACAGTAACCGAAAATATATGATAGAATGTAATTAATGTTTTACACTTCTCGTACCAGCTTTGACGTGTTCGGCATGGTACTAAGAAGGAAACGAAATGTGTGTTTGGTACCTGGGGTGTAATAAAACAAGAGATTACTTGAAGATTTATGATGAGGGAAGCTGTTCACATTCCGAACTTTCTGACAACTACCGCTGTTAAACGTTCCGTCCGCAAGAACCAAAACATTCACCTAACGCATAGTGATTAAAACAGTTACTTTTCTGAATAATCTGATATAGCAGGAGGACATTTTAAAATGTGAAGTTTTCGACATCTTTGTATTCATGGTTTAGATTTACGATCCGCTCAGTGTACATCTTTAAGGGTTATTACTAATGAGAATCATATAAGTAAGAGACAATAAACCAACAGAGGTTTTATCTCTAAGGTGAAAATATAATTAAAAATTTAAGGTTTCCAATTATTTATTTTTTTTAACTATCGCAAAGGAAGAAGTAGTTTATTAAAGTTGAGGATGTGACGTTCAGGCATCTGGTTAGGGTTAGGTTTTAGTGTGTTTAAAACTTGTAATGTTTATTAAACAAGAGACTTCAACCTATTTAAACTTTATGTTCTTAAAACCTCCGTGACATTTGTTTTTTTAATAAACTATGTATGACTGTATTGTTTTCGTTCATTTTACTGTCAGTAAAACACTAAGAAATCACTATTTTGTCATGAACCGCTGTTTACATTCAAGTATTTTGTGTTGTACTTATTGAGACTTGTGACTGGTTACGGAAAGTACGTAAAACGAGGACTTTCTGTGAACACAATCAAAAACAAATATAAATAATTATAGTTTATAATATTTGAATAGTTAGTTTTGAATCTCAGTTTATGAAAATAATATCACATTTATAAGAGACATCAGTAATAAAATTTATATGGGCTTTTACCCACATCTTCCAATGGCTCGGTAAGTATGAAGGCTTAAGACGCTTAAAATTAGGTTTCAGTAACAACAACCAGGACAAACAGCTTTAGTTGTTTTATTTGTTTGAAATTAAGCACAAAATTACACAATGGACTATCTGTGATCTGCCCACAACAAGTATTGAAACTCAGTTTTTAGAAGTGTGAGACCGCAGACATACCGCTGTGCCAGTGTATATAGTAGCTGACATCTCGCTGGGTTCTTGGAATTTGCTCCCCAGTGGCACAGCGGTATGTCTGCGGACTCACACTGCTTAAAGCTGAGTTTCGATACCTGTTGTGGGCAGATCACAGATAGCCCATTGTGTGGCTTTGTGCATAATTCTCTTAATTTTAAACAAACAAACAAAAAATTTGGAATTTATTGAACAAAATGCTCTTCAAGAAATGTTTTCGAGTTATCATGTGATAAAAAAGAAACAGAAGAGAAAAGAACAAGAAATTCACACTTCCTACTATCATATTTAGAGACATTATCAAAACCTTGTGACTCAGTCATTATATAGATATAGTTATAAAATAAAACACCGTACAGTATTGTAAGGTTCTGATGATCTATTGAAGAAATGATTAAAATACCATTTCGATGAACAATCCGAGCCATCCCTATGTAGGCAGTGCTGCCACCTGCCTGATATAAGGTTTGTACCTGAAAATTACTCTGCAACTTTTAATAACAACTTCAAAAGAAGAAAAGTAGAAACATACACGTAGTTCTAATTCCCCATGTTCTACAGTAGGAACAGTAACATACACATTGTTCTAGTGCCCTTATGTTTTATAAAAACATGATATAAAAACACAAAAATATTCTTTTTACGGCAAGTACAGTGTTGGGACTGTGTTAATAGAAACGGTCATTTTCAATCTGTTAAACGTACAATTGTTTATTGGCAAAAACAAGTGTTTTTTTCTTTTAAACTCCGTTTCTTAAAACTATAAATTACATCAATAAAGATACAATCAAACATTCAGGTTTTCATCACTCAACTTTGAATATCTTCTGAGTTTCCCACTGCTACCCCTAACTTACCAGTTTTATTTTTCTGTCATTTTCCTTATCTTTTGCTTACGTCATTTCATTACAACAATTGATTCAAGAGTATCGTTACACTTGTAACCAATACAAACTGTAAAGAAAGACAGCAATAAAATTAAACCACAATATTTCTGCATATTTACATATAGTAACTATGGAGACCAGATATTAAAACAAAACTCGAACTTTGAGAAGAAAGAAGAAAATTTTATAGCAAAAAATTACCCACCTTACATTCCACGGGTATTTCGACCAGTACAATTTGTAGGTATGAAGTTTTATATAAATATAAAAGTGAGAATACTTTACAGATTTTTTTCTATGGTGCCATTTAATAGATAGTGAAACAATGCATTTATTATTTCGGTCACATAGATACAAATATCCACGCCATAAGATTACTAAAATATAACGTAATTAATTCTTTTTATTGGATTTACTAAAATATATATTTTCAATATAATATAATGCTGCACTTATTAATAGATAGCCTATACTATGTTGTTGTATTATTAATTAATTGTGCTTTTAGTTCGTGATGCTAGTAAATTTAGCATAATTACACTCTTCAAAAAAAGAAACGCAAAGGCAAAATATGAGACAAATTGTTAACAAGTTTATTCCGGGTAGTTCTGTATGACATGTGTGAAACTTTGCACATTCACTGCTGAACGTCCAAAGTCTGCAAAGGCGAAGTCCACGCTCACTAGTTGAAGTTTAACGTCACTCAACGTCAATAACGAGTATGCCCCCCGTGAGCATCAATAACTGCTTGGCATCTCCTGCCCATGGAAGCGATGAGATGACGAATCACATCCTGTGGAATGGCTGTCCACTCAGCCTGCAAAGCTGCTGCAAGCTGAGGTAGAGTCTGCGGTTGAGGTTGTCGCCGTGGCAGACGTCGGTCCAACTCGTCCCAAAGATGTTCGATGGGGCTTAAATCTGGTGATCTGGAGGGCCAGGAAAGAACGTTGATGTTATGGTGTCTCAAGAAGACAGTGGTGAGTCGGACTGTGTGAGGACGGGCATTGTCATGTTGAAAAACGTCGTTGACGTTCACCATGATGGGTTGCACATGGGGTCTAAGAATCTCGTCGACGTATCGTTGAGCCGTAAGATTCCCTCGAATGTGCAAAAGGTCTGTTCTGGCATTGTAGGCGATGGCAGCCCATATCATGACGCTGCCACTACCAAATCTGTCAACATCCTGCACACGAGGTCTGCCAGATCGTGGACGGTCACGAGTTGATCCATGTTGTTGGTGACGATTCCATAGCCTTGTGATGGTGCTTGGGTGGACATTCACAGTATTGGCAACATTTGATCGAGATTCGCCTGCTTCCAAGCGACCAATGGCGTTGTTGCGTTGTGCTTCAGTCAGTCTTGGCGTAACTGTATTGCGTGTCGGTGGCTTAACACTGAGCTATGGAAATCGAGAACCCGTCATTTTTATAGGGATTTTGCACATGTTGCACTTACAGAACATGCAAATCTCTCAAACAAATTTATTGGACACGCATGCGTTTTGGCAAAAAATCCGATGTTTTCCTTCGTTTTCAAAGTGCACAACTTTTATTGTCATTTTGATCTGACAATCAGTGCCTGAACACGTGTAACATCACATACTCTGAGCTTGTAAAGTTATTACATATATTTCTCTTTAAAATAAAAAAAAATATCCCTTTTGCGTTTCTTGTTTTGAAGAGTATATATAATCCACAATAGCAACTTAATATACTGTGATAGTTTACCCGGTGTCGTCTCATCATCATTCAAATGTCTACGACATTTTTCTTTCTAAGTTCTGTCAGGTATATTTGGAATGTTTCCTCACGTTTGGATGATAAAGAATAGGCATTGATAAGGAATTTAAATGTGGTAGAGTTGTCAAGAATAACGACCATTTGATTAAGTAATTATTTTAGTTAAGAATAACAATGGTATTGTCGGACGATGTAACATAAATATTTTTATTTAATGATAGTTTTTTTAAAAATATTTATTCAGGGCTTAAATGGTAAGAACGAATATTAGACATAAATTTATAAAAAGTAGAAAAGGCAGATTTCTTTATTTTCGTCATGAAAAATTACTGAGTCGATAAAGAGTTACTTTGTCTCTCACAAGAAGGTCCTTTAGATATCTGTATTGTAATTTAAAAGTGTAAACTAAGTTAGGTACATAGAGTTTACGTGGTAGAAGAGAGAACTGAAGACTTTTAGCTAGCTCTAATTTACACTGATTATTTATTTTATAATTACATAGGTTAACAGTCTGGTCGCCAGGATGAAACTAGGAATGAATGCTGCTAGTCAGTCAATTCAGCCTCAAATTTTGTACATGTTCACGCCAAACAATTTGTCTTCGTTCCATTGGTTCAACTTGTTTAGTACAATGGTGTAATCAACACTTGTATCAACGACTCTAAGGTTAGTACAGTACACTTTGAACTTTTCCAGTAAATTTATGTTCTGTTGATGTTTTGTTCGAAATTCTTGATCCAACTTTGCTTCACCAAACATGCTCACCCTTTATGACATGTGTGGGGGAGGGAGAATATTGTTAGGGTCAGTCTCACTATTCGTTTGTGAAAGAGTGGTTAGTGGATGGTGATGACTAGGTGCCTCTATTCTTTCACTGCGAAATTACGGACGATTAGCGTAGATAGCCCTCGTTTAGCTTTAAGCTAAACTTAAAAAAACAAAACAAATAGTCTCTTCCGACAAATCTGATAATATAACGACTTTTGAACATTTCGGTTTGGTTCTTTAAAGTGGAGAAACTTTGGATTTATGTTTTGAATAATGCATTCTGAAAGAAAGCAAATTTCAAGTTTGACCTTTTAACTTTAAAGTCACATTTTTCAGCGTCACAGCATACAGGCAACAATTCATTTACATATGGTTATATCAAGACTTTGCAATCGGTGTACTCGAAGGAAAACGATGCTTGACAATTAATAGTCCAACTACGTTAAAGATGAAGAAATAGATTCATATAACAGAAGGGAACAGAGATAAAGTTTTTATTATTTTACAGATTCTATCTTCAGTATTTAAAGCAAAATTAAAAATAATTCTTGATGACAAGAAACCCACTTCAAATAAAAATGTATATCAAATGGCTGGTATAGTTATTAACACTTTTATTGAGAAGGAGAGAAAAACGTTTCGACCTTCCTAGGTCATCTTCAGGTTAAGAAAGAGAGTTTGCAAGTGACCGTTGCCGGACACATGTCTTAGGGACGAGGGTATAAACGGATACGGGAGAAACAGATACGGAAAGTTATTCAACAATTGATGAAATAAAACATGCATATTTTATTGTCAAAACAATGGCAAACTTTCTATTCGCAATGTCAATGTATAGAAACAACATAAACCAACATAATATCTGCTTGAGAAATTTACTGGTTCATCTGTACAAAACATATAGATGGTTGACTGGTTTACTAATACCTCTGAAAAACAAACATGCCTGATTGACTACATTACTCAAACATCTGTACAACATACATGCCTGGTTGACTGTTTTACTGATACCTATGAACAACATACAACATTAAATGAAAATAATCATAAATGTGTACGAATAGTTTTACTCAGATATACTTTAGACTTTATAATTTTGTAAGATTTATTCAGTATAAGTCACAAAGAAGTGAGAAACCAATCCAGATGTTTGTTTATATGTGAAGTCTGACGAAATTACTCAGTATACAATTTACCTCTTGTTTTTAACCCTTAATCCCAGAGGCTATGGACGTGTTTTTAACAACATACAATTTACTGATTGTTTTAAACTCCTAATCCCAAATCCTATTATTGTATTTGTTAATTAATTCTCATTTCTAGACATACTAAATACTCAAGCATCGTTTTTCGTACAATTTTCTTAGTGGTTTACTTTCTACAGACTTTTCCCCCCAAATTTAGCTAACCTACACCCTTATGCAGATTAATTGAAACAAATGGTTATTTTGCAATATTTTCAGCATGGCGACCAGTGTAGGCTCGCTGGACCCGCTGATTTCCTTTAATAGTCATTTTTTCACACAGACGGCGTCATTAGCTGGACTGGCCTGAAAACTCTTCGGACTTAAATCCAATTGAAAATCTTTGGGCGATTTGTAAAGAAAGACTTTGTGGAGAAGACTGTACTACGAAAGATAAGCTAATTGAGGTGTGGTGCCGCGATTCAAAAATTAGTAAAGATTGCAGTCAACTCGTGAACTCGATGTCAAAGCGGGTTAATGATCTTCTGAAAAATAAAGGCGGTCATATCATGTATTAATTTGTGAGTAATTTTTGGATTCTCAGAAATAAAACGCAAAAAATTGAAAAAATCGTAATTTTCCGTCTTGTTTCAATTAATTTGCACAAGGGTGTATAGCTAGGAAAAAGGTCGAATTTACACCCTGGCAGGCAAACCGTAATTTTCACTTGGGGCCTGGCCTGGCATGGCCAAGCGCATAAGGCGTGTGACTCGTAATCCGAGGGTCGCGGGTTCGCGCTCGCGTCGCGCTAAACATGCTCGTCCTCCCAGCCTTGGGGGCGTATAATGTGACGGTCAATCCCACTATTCGTTGGTAAAAGAGTAGTCCAAGAGTTGGCGGTGGGTGGTGATGACTAGCTGCCTTCCCTCTAGTCTTACACTGCTAAATTAGGGACGGCTAGCACAGATAGCCCTCGAGTAGCTTTGTGCGAAATTCCAAAACAAATAAACAAACAAAATCACTTGGGGCACTCAACCGTGCGACTAGGCATTACTGATACCTCTGAACAACATACATTCCTGGTTCACTACTTTATTGATACCTCAGAACAACATACATTCCTGGTTGACTACTTTACTGATACTTGTGAACAACATACATCTTTAAATGAAAATAACAACAATAAATCTGTACGAACAGTTTTACTCAGATATACTTTAGACTTTATTATTTTGTAAGATTTATTCAGTGTAAGTCACAAAGAAGTGAGAAACCAATCCAGATGTTTGTTTATATGTGAAGTCTGACGAGATATCCCAGTATACAATTTACCTATTGTTTTTAACCCTTAATCCCATAGCCTATGGACGTATGTTTAACAATACAAAATGTACCTATTATTTTCAGCTTCTAATTCCAAATCCTATTATTGTATTTGTTAAGTAATTCTCATTTCTTTACATACTAAATACTCAAGCCTCGTTTTTTCGTACGATGTTCTTAGTGGTTTACTTTCTACAGACTTTTCATCTTATCTTTTTATGATATTACAGAATTCGATCCCAACACCAGTCAGTGAAATTCAGCTTTGAAAGTAGCTGTAGACAATATCTGAATGTGATTGGACAGAGAACATTATTTACTGCTTGTTTTATACATACTGTGAACCGTGGTGTCTGTCCATCAGTTCATCTGTCTCCTGTTTATGACGGCTTCACTTCTCATGTTGTGTGTGAAAAGCAACGGATGAAGGCAAAGTTCAACATTAACTATTTAAATAACGGTAGAACAGGTACGAATAATGTTAATAACAAACAGGATATTCTACACTAACTTGTTATGAATTAATAACACTGTTTATCAGAATTTAAAATGTGACATAACGGTTTGTTATTGTTAAATTCTTCTTAACAGAACACTTACTATACAAACATGAAACATGAAACAGAGAAAACCAAAACTCATTTAACACACTTACTCAAGAGTATCACACAATCTTACAGTTTGTCTTTAGACACTGCTACACGAGGGCTATTTGCACTTGTCGTCCCTAATGTAGTAGAAAGACCAGATGAAAGGCAAGTAGTCATTGCTACCCACCGCCAAGTCTTGGTCTACTATTTTATCAACGAATAGTGGGATTGACCGTCACTTTATAATGTCCACATGGCTAAAAGGTCGATCATATTTGGTGTGGCGTGGAGAAGTACACCGGACTTTTGTACCATTTGCTTGTGTATCACTCAACATATACAAACATGGATCCCCATTAGGTTCCTCGACTGAAATCATTACAAGTTGGTGTATGTATAAATAATTTACGAAGGTTCTCATACACTTTCTCACTCATTTACTACGATAACTGTTTTTATATATACACATATATACGTATGAACATTGATGTAGACGGACGGGAATTTAAATAGAGATGTTGTTGGTATTGTTTTTTCAGTCAACGTTGTACGAGTATTGATAACAAAGTTAAGTATGGACAATTCTACAGAAACCGCGCATGTCAGGCAGATATTAGTGGTTGTCTGATTTAATAACAATCTAAGCGATGGTAAAAATTATTTTGAAAGTTGAAGAAAAATAAACATTTGAGTATCAATAAAAATATAGGAAAATATCAGCATATTTAGTGAAGTATTTGTTGTATTTTTACTTTATAAGCAATTCTATCCTTTTAAGAGTAGTAACATAGAAATTCAAAATGTTCCAGTGTTTGTCCTGTTTGGCATTATTTAGATTTTTATTGATCACTCCAATGATCACTCCTCAACATATTTCACACTTGAACATTGATGATAAAACTGTAAACAGTTTCAGGTTTGTTTTGTTTTCTTTTTGCCAATAGATTAACCTTTTAATGTACTCCTATACATCAGAATTCTCAGATGTTGAGAGATTTATAGAACTGTGTATTCTTAAATAAAACACATTAACTCATTACAATAAAATTTATGTCAGGCTGTGACTGTTATATAAGATTAAATGTTAAAATAAATAGATACAGCTTGAAGGATTTACCGGTGTTTTCAAAATCTATAAAATAAAATCAGTCGTAGCCTCAGAATCACTAGAAATAAAAATCCACGAAACGTATAAGGGATTTTATTGGAAAGAAATGTAAACAGCTTTCCAAAGGAAAATAAATGTCAGAATAGAATAAGTAACTGTTTTTATAGGAAAGTCATCAAAGCTACTGCGCTTCTTTTCCGTTTGCTCGGAATCACTTATCTTCTGCATCAGTCCTCATGACGATACTCACCGAGAGAGGGAGTACATGGTCACTAACGCCTTGTTGCAGTCCTCCAAGTAAGTCTTTCAAGTCTAATTTTATATGAACGGGGAAAACAAAAAATGTGGGTATAGTTCTTACTGGCCATAAATCTGTTATTTTTACATCGCTTCCAAGTCCTTGACAGTGCTGGATATTAAACCTTACGGTCCGTCCAGTTACCATTATTTCTGTATCTTACACAGTTCGTAAGTTTGTGTGTGTGTGTTTTCTTATAGCAAAGCCATATCGGGCTATCTGCTGAGCCCGCTGAGGGAATCCCTGATTTTAGCGTTGTAAATCCTAGACTTACCGCTGTACCAGCGGGGGGAGGGGGGCAGTTCGTAAGTATAAGACAAGTTCTATTCGCCTGTCGCACAGGAAGTGAAATAAAATAGCGAAATAAAACTTTCCGACTCTGCGTGTGTGTGTGTTTTCTTAGAGCCAAGCCACATAGAGCTATTTACTATATCCACTGAGGGGAATCGAACCTCTAATATTAACGGTGTAGTTCCGTAGAGGAACGTTCCAACTCTTTCTCCTATTTTTGACAAGTTCACATCCAAGTCGATGACACGTTTACTTAGTCTTGCTCTTTCAATCTAGTAAGATAATAAATTTTACAGTAAAGTGTTACTCTTTGTGTTGAAATAATTTAAAAGAAGTTCCCAGTGGCAGAGAAGTACGTCTGCAGGCTTATACTGTTAAAATCCGGGTTTCGATACCCGTGATGGGCAGAGCACAGATAGCCCCTTTGTAGCTTTGCGCTTAACAACACATAACAACAAGTTTAAGAAGAATTGTTTACGGTGTAACACAGTACTGCTCCTCAATACACAGATGAAAAACTCAGATGGACTGCAATGGTTAGAAATTGATTCCTGTTTACAGAAACGAAAACTGTCTCACAGAATATTTATTAATCATTTCTCTGGTATGACAATGTATGTATAACCACAACTGTATGGCTATAATTCTTAAGCCTCTTGAACTTACTAACTTTACTAATGAATAGTGTTATTGAAGGTCACATAATGACACCTCAACGGCTGAAAGAGCGGCCACGTTTGGTTTGCCGGGAATTTGAACCCACGACTCTCTGATTGTGAGTTGAATACTTTAACTACCTGGCAAGGCTGAGCCCAAGACTTACAGAATTGAAACGTTTGAATAAATTGCTTTATGTATGTGTATTAAAAACCTATAAAATAATTATAATTCTTTATAACCAGTAGGTTTCGAGGCTTCTAATGATTATATTTCCCAGTGTTTTGTTATCTATCAGTTTACAAGACAGATGTAATATTTTTATTTACAGTGGGCGTGTGCTCGTGTAATCGTTACCTTCTGAGCTGTAATAACAACTTAGTTGTGGCATAGCTTTTAACCTTACAATTTTATTCTTGAAGTAATCTCAGTTATGCTGAAAAAAATCTTAATAAACAATAACAGAAAATGTGACACAACACTGTAAGTTCGTAGAAACCTGGTTTCGATACATGTAGTAGGAAGAACACAGATTATGTATAGCTTTATGCTACAAACAAATAAATACTGTTACTCAAGGCTTACCTCTCAAACACATAGGTACACATCTTTCACAAATAAGGATATATGGGAAAAAAGTAGAAATTGTGTGGAGAGATGAAGAAAAAAAACCTTAGAAAGAATATCAAATAGTCGAAATGTTTGAAAAAAATTAAATTTTCACTCGACTATACAGAAAAAAAAACTGCAATCCTTTGTCAGTGTGAAGTGACTGAGAAATAAAGGAGTTCACTTTAACTTTTGACAATAGATCTTACATAGAAACTTATAAGAGAAACCGGAAGACCTTTTTACACTCACATCTCAAAACATGTTAGTTCATTATATACGTATGGCTAACACTAAACCACCCCAGCAGAACACTTCCTATACAAAAATGGAACATCAAAAATAGAAAAATAAAACCCATTTAAACTTTTTAAAAATATCTTAAAGAGATAAATATATGGAAGTTATACTCATTAAAGAAATAAATACAAAATTTAACACGTAAAATCGATGTTACATGTAACTAAACCTACATTTAAAAACAACACAAAATAACAAAACACTTTAAATTATTACTTTTACCTTAACACACTTACTTTAGAGTATAACACATTCTTACAATTTGTATTTTATCAGTAACAGTAAATTATGTGTCCTTTCAATTTTAAATGTTTGTTTCTTTGTAGCGTCTGTTTGTGTACTTTAATTTAATCATAAAACATTTTGTGGTTCTTTCTATTTTTTTTATTTCATATAACACAAATATATAATACAGTAAAACCTGTTTAAGCCGGAAACTGCGTATGGCGGAAGCCTGTACAAGCCGGAAATATCAAAATGTTACAGCATTATCTTAAGATTTCTCTTATAAAAGGCCCTCCATATGGCGGAACCTGAGTAACGCGGATGGAAAACTATATTCCGCCTACCTCATCTATCAACAAGTAGAATTAGAACCTGAGTAAGGTGGAAAAACTGTTTTTGATTAAATTCTAATTTCCTATTTAATTAATAATTCTCGGACATTTTGTTACAGTTAGTATTAGTTAAATATATTCTGTTATTTTTTCTTCCGTCATTATTCCAGAGGTCGCTATTCGAAAGAACGATTGACTGTACTTTTGGTCGCTCTCTATCAGGATTTGAATAATCACATGTAACCTGGAGGGTCAGGTACTCTTTGACCTCTTCCTCCATTTGCGATTATTTGTTTTTGAATTTCACTCAAATCTACACAAGGGATACCTGCGATAGCCGTCCCTAATTTAGCAGTGTAAGACTAGAGGGAAGGCAACTAGTCATCACCACCCACCGCCAACTGATGAGCTACTCTTTTATCAACGAATAGTGGGATTGGCCGTCATATTATAACGCCCCTACGGGTGATAGGGCGATCATGTTTGATATGACGAGGATTCGAATCCTCGACCCTCGGATTACTGATGGAAAACTAAAGAAACCATGAATAATAGGTAAATATGAAAAACATTAATTTTGCAGTTAAATTAGATTCATGATTTGTAGAAATATATTTATCTTTTAAGAGGAAAATTCTACTCTTTACATAATTCTCACGAAAAACAATTTCTTATCTACCCTAATTTTAAAATTTAGGGAATATTTACTTAATGCTCTCGTGTTTTTAAAGTTGTTTGTTATGACGATTCCAGTGAAATCCAAACTCTGATTGATGCAGATGATTCTGTTAATGCGGAAAGTTTTGTGAACGTTGAAAGGAATGTTTTAACAGAAACTGATGAAACTGATTTATAATCTGTAATAGAATCTGAAGATGGTAACAGTGTGAGAGATTTAGAAAATGAACAAAATGGAAAAGATAGTGAGGAAATAGAAATTCCTACTTCATCGCAAGTGTTAAGGTATATTAACTCTACCAAATTGTATGCAAAAATGAAGTGGAAAATGAACTTAATGAAATGGCCCTAAAATTGTCGTTCTCTTTTAACCGCATGAGAAAGTCCATTAGAAAAATAAACTGTTGAAACTGGACATGTTCTTCAAATAAAGTTGATTAAGATTTTGTGGACTTGTATATATATATATTTTGTCCATTTTTGTTCAGTGATGTCGAGACAACCCACTTGTAGAAAAATATATATGTAAAAACGGCTCGTTTGAGTTGAGAAAATTTTTACGTACAGGAGCGAACAACGTTTCGACCTTCTTCGGCCACTGTCAGGTTCACAAAGAAAGAAAAAGGTAACTAACCGGAAGCTGACCATATGTTTGAAAGGGGTGTGTAACTGAGTGGCGGAATGTAGAGGGCGTTGTTAGATGTTTGAATATATATTTTTATATTATTTATTTTACTATTATTATTTATTATATCATTTTTAATATAGGTATAAAGGTGTTCCTTTGTATTGGTTCATTTTGGGCTTGAGTTGTTGTATAAGTAAGGCTTTTTTAATTTTGCGTTTGTTTCTTTATTTAGTATTTGAGTGTTTTTTTATGGTTATGTTTTGTTTATTTGACTTGCAGTGTTCGAAAACGTGTGAAGGTGACTTTTTATGTTCTTTGAATCTGGTTTCAATTTTTTTACTTGTTTCTCCAATATAGAAGTCGTGGCAGTTATCACATTGTATTTTATAAATAATGTTGGTGCGGTGTTTGTCAGTGTAGTTTTTACATAGTATAGACCTCTGTTTTGTGCCTGGTTTTTGAATACATTTGGTATTAACTGGAATGCCATAATTTTGTTACTAGTTTTTGCGAAATGTTGGTTATTTTTCTGCTGGTGTCGGGAATATATGGTATGCAGCAGTATATGGTTTCGTGATTTATTGATTCGTGAGACATATTTACTTTTGTTTGTTGATTTTGCTTTCTGTCTAGGTGTGTGCGTATAATGTTTTCTACGGTTTGTGGAGGAAACTTATTGATGCTGATGAAGTATTGTTTTATTTTGTCTAATTCGTCGTTAATTTTATCTGGTGAGCATAGTTTTATGGCTGTATTTATACCAAATAAACACAGCCATAAAACATATCAACATGTGACACAACGGTATGTTATTATTGAGTGGTTCTTAACATGACTGAAACACTCAGTCATTACTTCTTGTAGTTGTTTGTATAAGTAGGTTTGTGTCTGAGTGAAACATAATTAATAATATAAATAATTTAAATTGTAACATTAACTTAAACTTTTCACGTTATGAGATATGAATGTTTCTCTATGACAAGAAAGTATGTAAGGAATATAGGTTTAAAAATTTGATTAATAACAGCAAAATATACCAGTCATTAAAATTTATATTGAATTTTGTTTAATGAAGAATTAATTTTACATTTAAGGTCATTAAAGTCATTTCTTGAAATACTACACACAAAGAGATAAAGAGAACTTTAACACGGATTGTTTGAAAAATTCTGTTGTATTCTATCTGAGATGTTTACCAACTTTAGGTTCCAATTACATACAAATAATTTGAACACATTTAATCCTAGCATTTGGTTACCATCATATCACAAGTACCATGTTTTATATATTTTAATATAATTCAGTCCCCATATGGTACAACATTCTACAGAGTTACAACTTTAAAATCTTCAAAGTTTACAGAAAAGAAGCACCAGAAATGGGAAGTGCTAGGAGAGTAAAGTATCTATCGGAAATATATTTTCAGTGTAAGAAAATATCAACTTTGATACGATATCTTACCTAAAAACACATAATAACAGGAATCTCATTGAGAATCTTACATTGACTTGGAGGAGGAACCTAGACGAGCACTCCTCGGAAAGTGCCCTCAGGATGTCGTTGGAGTGTGACTTCTTTTCTTCGAGGAACACACTCGTAAGATAACGTATAAAGTAGGTACACTCTTTTCCCGTCTTGAAAGCACGGGTCACTACGTTGGGTGTAAAAATAACATTTTTAACTGTAGATATCCTGGCTGGTCCACCTTCTTTCCCATGGTGGAGGGGAAGGACATGTTAGCAAACATAATACCTATAATTTAGTCCACCTTTTTTCCCAGGATAGGGTGGGGAGCATCCATGCCAACACAATAGATCTAAACGGGTCCACCTTCTTTTTAGAGTAGAGTGGGGAACATCCTTGCCAACACAATACATCTAAATATGTCCACCTTCATTTCCATGATATAGTGGGGAACATCCTTGCCAACACAATACATCTAAACGTGTCTACCTTGTTTCCTATGAAAGGGTGGGGAGCATCTTTGCCAACACAATACATCTAAACGGGTCCACCTTGTTTCCTATGATAGGGTGGGGAGCATTCTTCCCAACACAGTCCATCTAAACGTGTCCACCTTCTTTCTCATGATATAGTGGGGAACATCCTTGCCAACAAAATACATCTAAACGGGTCCACCTTCATTCCCATGATATGGTGGGAAACATCCTTGCCAACACAATAGATCTAAAGGGGTCCACCTTCTTTTCCAGGGTAGAGTGGTGAACATCCTTGCCAACACAATACATCTAAACGTGTCCACCTTGTTTCCTCTGAAAGGGTGGGGAGCATCTTTGCCAACACAATACATCTAAACGGGTCCACCTTGTTTCCTATGATAGGGTGGGGAGCATTCTTCCCAACACAGTCCATCTAAACGTGTCCACCTTCTTCCCATGATATAGTGGGGAACATCCTTGCCAACACAATACATCTAAACGGGTCCACCTTGTTTCCTATGATAGGGTGGGGAGCATTCTTCCCAACACAGTCCATCTAAACGTGTCCACCTTCTTTCCCATGATATAGTGGGGAACATCTTTGCCAACACAATACATCTAAACGGGTCCACCTCCTTTCCATACCAGATCTCCAAAAAACCAGCCTGCGGGAGATGGTATGAAAGGAGTTTCTCAGCCGACTGGTATGTTCTTTGCTTGTTACAACTCCTTCTGAAACAAGATAATCCTTTTAACACAGTTAAGATATCTTCTTTGTTCGTTTGTTTTAGAGATTTGCTCTTTAGGCAATTGCCATCTTAACTCATGAGATTTCTCCTATTTCAGCATATGTCTTAGAAACACCAACTTCCTATTTTCTAGTTCTCCCTATAGTTTTGCGCGAGTGAAACTTAAAAAAAATGTTTTGTAAATTTACTAGTTTTTAATAACAAAGATTTGCTTTGTTTTTCGAATTACAGTTTTTTCATTTAGTAACTTAGAAGTCCATATTACTATTTCTCTATCCTTTGTGAGAGAATTTATTCACATAAGTGAAATTTCAACAGTGGCGAGGAAAAGAAAGTTACGTGTTGAAGACGTGACAGCCACTTTTCATATATTAGTGAACACCATTATGTAGCCTGCAACTTCATTCACATCTATTTGACTCTCTTTCATCCCTTTGATTTCAATAGGACATTTAGCAGGAGGTCAGCTTCTTTGTTTACGCTCATCTATTTCTAAGGCTTTGTGAACTTTCCATTGAGGACAGTATTCGACCTTATGTGGGCTTAATTTCTCATGTATATTCCATTCCAGGTCTTTTTCTCTCTTTCACAATCCCGTTTGTATAAATCTAATCCTGATGCACTACTTGTTTCTCATCATTTACTCACATTTGAATACATACTGATTTCTTTTTAGACCAACTACATTTCCAGGACCATATGTCTGGTCCTCAAAATCTTACTGATTCCTACATAGAGAATTATGGTTATTTTTACATGCACTATCTAGATTTTCAAACTGTGGTTTTAATTTTGAATTTTTGGAAAGCTGACCCATTTAGTTCAGTTCAACTATCCAGTACACAATTACCCTGCCTTTTCCTGAACCTTCTTTGTTTGCTTCCTTGCACTTTACGTCTTCATCTCATGTCAGAAGTACTTCACCGAGATGCTGTTTTCTTTGGAATGATTTTTGTCACATCATATTTTTTGCTGTGGCTTACTTTATACAATTTTTGCTCCTCTGGTCCCACATATCAAAGAACGAATGGATTACAACCATTCTTACACATAGGCTTTCATTCCAGTTCTTTTCTCCCTTCCTATCAGTTCTCAATCGGTCCAGTTTCATCCCCTTTAGAATCGGTTATGTCCTCTTTAGGTGTAAAGAAATTTACCAACCCTCTTACAAGGTTTTACTTGGTGTCCCTAAAAAGACACGGAAAGGATTTAGTTATTAATCTGTCCAACGTTTTCATTTAGAAAAGTTCTCTTCAGTTCATTAGGCCATTACTCCATATTCAGGTCTATATTACAAATGTCTTTCTTCCTATTAACATCGCAGAGTTCTATAGATGCTTCCTTTTCTCCATCCAATGGTGCTATATTTTATTGTTTCAAACACAACAAATTGTTCTGTAATTTCAGTTAGGTGGTCAAAGCGTTTGCTCCACATCTCCATTGACTTGGTCTATGGTTTCGTTATTACATGCAAGATAGCCTTCTGTTTTCATACTCATGGAAAGAGTTCTCCAGTCATATCTTCATTATTTTGATGGTGGAAACCCATTTTGGGTGAATTTACAAAATGTTCAAGTCCTTACTTCCACCCAATACTTTATCCTCTTCACCAAACCATTTTCCCTGTTTCCTACTGTGCTCGAGAAACACATGTTGTAGCTAGATAATCCATTACCACTGTTTTGGTTCCCTCACTTTGAATCGTACCAAACCCACACCTATTTTGAGTAATCATCAATAAATGTAACAAAGTACTTGCTACCTGCAATAGATAGAGTTTGCATAGGACCACAGACATCACTGTGTACCAGTTGCAGTCTTCCCTTTGATCTGATTTCTCCCACTGACTTATATGGCTTCCTGTGCATTTTACCTTCAGTGTATCCCTCACAGAAACTGGCTTCATCAGACTTCTGGAATTTGATTCCACTTACATTTCCATTCCTGACATATTTCTGTAACTGTGAAACACTGACATGCCCTAGTCGTTGATGCCATATATCCAAGCCATTCATGCTGCTGTTTGAGGCTACTGAGGCATTCTCAATAACACTGGTCTTACAGTCCAGTTGGTATAGACCATCATTCTTTCTTGTACCCATGCCATGGAGTTGTCCTGATTTACCTCGGATGTAACAGCGATTAACTCCAAACTGCACAATATTTCCTTTTTCAGTAGCAGCTCCTACTGAAAATAGATCGTTAGCTAATTTTGGTACATGAAGGACACTCTGCATTGTGACATGCTTTGAATTACTAGCTTTAAATGTTATTTCTAGTTTACAGTTTCCAACTCCAAGAGCTTCAACAGTTCTTCCATCACCAATCCTAACTTGCTGAGGTGTGCGAAACTTGTGATAATTTGATAATATGTTCCTTTGGTGTGTCATATGCCTATACACACCAGAATCCACCAACTATTCCCCATTTCCTATTCCTTTATTCTGGTTTGTTACAAAAGCAACACCATTGTTTCCATCAGTATAGTCTTCCGCCACATTAATGTCCACATTCTTAACTTTGTGGACCATTTCCTTCAGTGTTGGACAATTGCGTTTTATATATCCCTCTCTGCCACACTTGTAACAATTGAAGCTGTTACCCCTTTTCTTTGTTCTTTCCATGTGGTTTGAAGTTGCTACGAGTGGCTAATGCAGTTGATGATGTTTCATTCGATGTGGTCTTTTTCTTCTTTTGTTCTTCATTAATCAGTGCCTGTTCCACAAATTCTAATGAGATATCATCAGTTTTGTTTTCCAGGACTGTTACAATTATATCATAGCTAGCTGGCAGACTACCAAGTTAGGTAACAATCTGATCTTTTTCTGCTAGTTCCGCCCCAACCGCAGCAAGCAGATCCATTAATTCCTTCATGTGTTTCAAATGTTCATGGACCGTCATGCTTTCTTTCATCTCACATCAAAAATATATCTTTTTCAGGAATAGTTTATTGGCTAGTGTGTTCCTATCAAAGTGAGCACGCAGTACATTCCATGCTTCCTTAGGAGTTGTGCATGAGGTGACAAGATATAGTTGTGCACCTTGAATATTCAGAACCTTTGTTGTTGCTGAAAATGTTCTTTCCCTTTTCCTGTTGAAATCTGCCCTTGTTTGATCATTGGCTGTCTTTGCCAATACCTCTGTTTCAGTCACATGGCCCCATAGGCCTTTTCCTTTCAATAAATGTTCCATTTGAAATTTCCATGTGGCTCAATTATTTTCCCCAACTTATCAATTGATATTTTATCTTCCATTGTCAAACTATTTCAACCACAACTGTAATATTCCTTTCTTTGATTTAGATCTATTTCTCCCTTTATATGACTTGAGAAAATAGAGTGTCAATTAATATTTTACTTACAGTTTATCTTGGTATTTCACAATGGCTTCCAGACAAAGAAAACGAATCATCCAGCACTTGTGATAAAGTGTCCATGTAAATCCAGTGCCATCCAACAAAAATTGTCATCCAAAACTGTTCTACAGTCATCCTCAGTATTCCCTGGATTACTTGTACTAACAATTTTAAAACAGTTTCATCTGTTTAAGCACTATTAGAGCATTCCTGGGCCCATAACCTATTGATACGTGTTTATTCATTGAGTGCAAATGTACAGAGAAAACATATTCCTAACTACAGGTGGCAGCATTTATCTCAATATTCTTAACAGTTTAGATATGAGGTATGGTTTACTGGCCCGTCAATGAAGTATGATCGAATAACATGACGCGCATAAAGTGCTGCCCACATCATGACATGTGGAATGTTGTATTCAATTTCTTCATAATAATGAGGATTCTCCTTTGTCCAGAAGTAAACATTTCGTGCTCGTCTCGAATGGTAAATTGCGCACTCGTCCGTAAACATCACCTTTCCTCGTGAAGGGATCGTTTTGAAGATTCGCAGTAACTCATCACACGCCAGTTTCCTATTTTCTCTATCAGCATCATTTAGTTAATTCAGAAATATGGGTTGCCATGCTTTAATTCCCATGTTCTTTTTCATAAAGGTCTGCATGGTTGCTCGCGGGTTACCAAGTTCAGCTGATCTTTTCCTTGTCCACTTTAATGGTGACTCTTCCACAGCAGCACATGACTCTCTACGTTTAACTGGTCTTCCTGAACGAGGTGCATCCTTAATGTTGCCGGTTTCAAACAATTTGCTCTCCCAATTTGTCATCATTTTTCATGTTGGTGGATCCTTATTGAATCTTTCACTAAATTTGACAGTTATTGTATCCAGGGTGTCACCAGTATTCTTGCCCTCATGTACCCACGTGCTTTTCACAATACGCTCTTCAAGTGTAAATGAGCTTACATCGGCCATATTTCTCTGAAAAAAAGAAACAAATTTATAATACACACGTAATTGAATATAACATAATAACATATGAATGGGTAGGGACTTACGGGCCACCCTGTAGAATGGGGGTTCCATTCTTCATCTCTACATTTGACACAATAGTTTTATGATGTGTTAAAAATTTTCCTTCCTGCTTTTACTTTAACGTTTTTCATGCTGTTTATTACTTTTTATTTTGTACAGTTATTAAGTAATTGTAGTTTCAAAATTCACACCAATTGAACACGAATCTTAAACTTTATATTACTGTTCATACACTTTTCACCTGGGAGTATTTTTCAATACATTTCTCAATCAGTCCGAATTTTCTTTCTTTTCGTTTTTGATAACACCTTTATGGCCAGCTCAAAGTTAATTTCCAGTCCTTATCCTTCTTCAGAAAATACCCTCTTTTAGTACTTCCTCTTAGACATCACTCATTCATCAGACTCGGTGTCAAATTATCATCTCGCTATCACCACATTCCGGTTTTAAACGTAGCTTTTGGATTAACTGTACATATAGCTTATTTACTTTTCATTTCCATGTATCATTTTTCATTTGTGGTATACTAGAGAATGTTATAACTGCCGGGTACAATCTCCTGCTGGTTATTTTGGAGTAAAACTGGTTTTAGAAAAGTACTGGACCAACCAAATAATATTAGTTGGTTAAGAAACCTCTGTCATATCTTTTTCAAAAGGTTGATTCCCAGGTGGTCTGGTATAGAAAGGAGATAGACTAGTCTAGATGTACTGTGTTGGCTAGGATATCACACATTACCATGGGAAAGGTGGACCAACCATCATATCTACAATTAAGGATGTCATCCTTTATTTAACACCCAGTTTAGTGAAACATACTGTGAAGATGGGCAAAGACTGTATCTGGTTATGAGTGTTTTCCCACATGTGTTGTCCTCGAAGTTGAGATGTCACACTCCATAGAGATGAATTTGGACACTTTCCACTCGTCTAGGTAAATTATACACTGTTTCCTCAACCAAGTCAATGTGAGTTTAGGTAAGATATCGTAATAATTTATTACACTAATACCTCGACTCACACTTCTGGTACTTCTTTTCTTGGAAGCAGCTGCGACAGTAGAAGTAGTCGCGTTCCTGTTGAAACGATGGGTAGATGGAACTAGTGGCGGCAGAAACTGAACGGTAAAGCCATATTATGAGAAGTGGTGTCTATTGGAAATATATTTACGGTGTATGAGAATATTAAATGTTCATAAATTCACAATCAACGTACTATAACATTTTCTTTAAAATATAGACACTACAGATGTAAAGCAAAGCTGAAACTCGACATTACCAAAACTGTATTCAAATTTTATGTGTGTAATCTAGTGTATATATAAATAACTATAGATAAACGTATTTACTGGTCCTTCTGTTTGTAAGTTCAAAAGTAGAATTATTTAGTTTTTTTTTATGCAAAATACTTACCATCATAACTTATCAGTATGTTTAACCTGTAAAGGCAGATCACAGATATAATGACACATTTAAATGATATAACAGTAATATCTGATTCCATGTAGTCCAAAACATCAGTTATGGAAAGAATAAAACATTTTACTCAGAAAGATTAAAAGATATTATATCCACATGTTCAGATTATTTATTGATACGAATAATTCAAATCATGTATATGTTTTTGCAATAAAATGTTATCAAAACTGTAGGTATGCTGTATAAAAAAAGTATAAAAAACAACAGCTAAAGTCTGAATTCTTTAAACATTGAACAGACAGTTTGCCTGATATTTTCATTACATTGGTTCTTGACCAACATCAGAAACGTCTTTACAATTGTTAATTTCAATACAACTATGTACTGAAAATACAAAGTACTAACTAATTTACATTTTATCATATCTTAATATAATTCTACTATTAATAGATAGGGTTGTTTAAAATATTCTAACAAACAAGTTTTAAATCTTCATAAAATGTTCGATTCTACCTGATTTATTCAATACTAAATTATTATTTAACAGAAACTGATCAAGAAAACATATCTATATTTACTAAAATATTAAAATTGTTCATGAATGATAATTTAATACGATCACATTTTATATTTTTAGTAGTATACATAGGGTTCAGAAGGTTATATTAAAATAATTTTGAATAACCAAATCAACATCTTGAATATAAGGTTCCAGTGGTACAGTAGCAACATTATTTGAAATTTAGTATGTAGTTGGATGTCACTGAGATTTGTCACATTTGGGAAACTATGTGATGGTTATGAAAAATAATCATGTACGTGGATTGTGAAGATGTATTTAGATGAAGGACTTTTCAAGATTGAAATAGTCCTTAAACTTAGTTGAATTGACAAACAAGGCAACATACATCAACATTTTCAACAACTTTCACTAACACTATATTATTGGTATACCTTCATTAACACTATATTAGTCCTGTATGGCCAGATGAGTAGTCGCTTGACTCCCAAGTTGAAGATGACGGGTTTGAATCCCTGCCCCACCAAACATGCTTGCCTTTTCAGCCAAGTGACGGTCAATCCCACTCTTCATGACTAAAAGGGATTCGAACCTAGTGTCTTCAGATTTCAAGTAAAGTACCCCAACCTTCTGGCTATGCCGGGACGGTTGACCTGGAATTTTGATCTAACTGCTTATCTACACAACGCTTGTATTCAAATGTTACGCTACATGTACATTTTTAATTTATATACTGGTAAAGTTTTTAATGTGTGATTCGGTCCAAATATCCACATTTCGCCTGAAAGAAGCACCATCTTCAGACTGCTAAATATACTTACAGTTTCTGAGATAATATAATGTGTTGATGATATATGTGTAATTAATTTGTTAAAATAACTCAATACTTACAAAATTTATATCTTCATATTGGTGAACTACTAATCCTGTTTGACAATAAAATAGTAAAAACATTAGGACCAACACGGTGATTCACTAACCAGTAGTTCACATATTAACAAAAGTTTATATATTAAGGGTGTATTTCACATGCTAGCCTATATATGTAATCATAACTGTGGGCTAGGATGGAGTACTGCTTTAGTTGGGTCTGTATAAAAAAATGTCTGTTTTTGAAGCTTTTGTAGTTCTAGTATTAATATTCGTGATGTCTTCCGATAAAACAGTGTTGCATCTTGAGATGTACATCTCTAAAATCAGTGGTTTGATTCCTCTCGGTAGACACAAAGACACAACATATAGCCCAATATTCATGATAATTTCATTCTCCGAAAGAAAACACTTTAAATACATTACGAACAGGTTTGTAACTACGTCAGTCAAAACCACTGTCCTACAACCTTTTGCATGGGTTGTAGTTCGACTAGAGGGCCAAGACTTGACTGTACTTTACACGTTTATAACAGGAATATGTTAGTGTTACTCACGTGCAGCAACCACATTATTCTACATGGAGACACCAACCAATTGCATCACAACAAAGTAGTATTATTACACGATTCAGTTCTCAGTACTTAATTGAAAATTGGGTAATCGTGATTTCACTAATTTGTTATTAGATCCAAGATGGCAGAATAAACAAAGCCGGCCAGGTACATAACCTATATAACGGTCTCGTACACGTTACTCTGACACCTACATGTAGACTCAAGCCAGTCACAGTGACATCTATAACAGTCTCAGTAATGTTGACATTCATAACGGTCTCGCACAAGCCATTGTCACCTATCAAAATAGTCAAATCAGTCACACTGACGAATATAACAATGTTAGTCACACTGACTCCTATAATCGTTTCTCAACTGTCATTCTTACACCCAAAATGTTTCACACCAGTTATAGTGACATAAATAATATAATCATCAACCCTAGTTGTACTGATTCTCACCAGTCTTACAATAATCTCATTGGCTTTAATTTAAACACTAAACAGTAGATGGAGCTACTATTATAGTTTTATTAATTTCGAAGTGGTTTCGTTAAAAATAATATTAAACACATACTTACTGACTCCGAAATAATCTTTTACCAATGAATCATTTTTTGACCATTTGTTTTTGTTTTGTTTTAAATCCATCAAACAAAGCAAAGTATAACTAGAAACTTTCAAATTTTCTACCATGAATACATCATGGGTTATTAACAGGTTGTTTGTTTACTGATTTTCTTCCACAGATGTCTCCTTTAGTTGTCTCTAATTCTTGAAGCGACAGACTAAAGTGGGATTGGCCGTCACATTTTTAACGTCTTCAAAGTAAAAATGGTAGAGTTCGAATACAATAAATCCGTTTCGCTGAGCATTTTATGTTTTAAAATGTGATTGATAAATAAAGGGAGACAAACAGAGACTTGGATAAATACATTAGATATTACACTTTATTACAATCAAACCATACAATTAGACAGATTAGTTAGAGAAACAAGTACAATGTAATGTATTTCGATTAATTTATCACTGTGTTCAAATGTTTAGAAACATAGTATTTATTAGCCAGATTTAGAACTTCTGAAAAGAAATATGGTAAACAGTCATCTCAACTGGTATATAAAACAATCTGGTATATAATACTACCGGTTATATGTTCCTTGTGTACTTTATTCACGATGTAAAGTTAACAGTGTTGTTACTAATAGTACAGGATGATATTCATCTTATCTACATCATGAGATAAAACAGTTAAATCTGTCGGTTTATAACCAAATTAACATGTTTACAGTTCTTTCTCTTTGTTATAAAATTATCTAATCACTTTATCTTGATAACAGCGATGACCAGCTCAGAGTTAACTATACGTCTTGGAGTCTCGCGTCTTTTAGCTGTCTCTAAAGAATCCTATTATGGAAAAAGACTTAATGTTATTTTGTGTTATCTGTCTTTCTTTAACACGTTTAAAGCATCTAGAAGGATTTGTATTCACGTCAGTCTAATGTTGATTGTTTACTAATGTGAAAGGTTTCACTCACTATATCAAGCTGTGTTTACTGACAACCTTATTATTTTCAGTAGTAGTGTGGCTCCCAGAAGAGAAAGGACAAATACCAAACGTGTAAAATTCAAAGTTGTGGTCATTGAAGGTTATTCAATGTGATAGGTTAGTCCAACCTTTTATGATCCAATAAGGTCGTATGATAGACATTAACGATGTAAGTGAAACTGACACTGTTAACAACAGAATTAGTTGATGTACAAAAGACGTCTTAAGTTTCTTAGGCTATATTCTTTACATAGAGTCAACAGCAGAGTAAATATCTTGTTGTGAATTTTGATGAAAGTAAAGGTTTAATTGCTCCTATAAAACAGTAAGATACACATTACTACGAATTAACCAATCTCAGTGAACTTGGAAGAGAACACTACACCAAAAGGACGAAACAACCATTGGATCGCAAGTTCTGGTAAAAGAAAAGTTGTAGACATGTGGTCTTTTCAGTAGACAAAATGGAATTAATCACAGGGTTCTTATAAATGGAGATCAGTTAAATTCAATTAATGAAACAAAACAAAAACTCAACATACTAAGTAACCAAATGAACACAGCCATAAAACTATGCTCACCATATAAAATTAACGATAAATTAGACAAAATAAAACAATACTTAATCAACATCAATAAGTTTCCTCCACAAACCATAGAAAACATTATACGCACACATCTAGACAGAAAGCAAAATCAACCAACAAAAGTAAATATATCTCACGAATCAATAAATCACGAAACCATATACTGCTGCATGCCATATATTCCCGACATCAGCAAAAAAATAACCAACATCTGGCAAAAACTAGTAAGAAAAATATGACATTCCAGTTAATACTAAATTTATTCAAAAATCAGACACAAAACTGAGGTCTATACTATGTAAAAACTACACTGACAAACACCACCCCAACATTATTTATAAAATGCAATGTGATAACTGCCACGACTTCTATATTGGAGAAACAAGTAGAAGGCACCCAGTGGCTCAGCGGTGTGTCTGCGGACCTACAACGCTAAAAACAGGGTTTCGATACTCATGGTGGGCAGGGCACAGACAGCCCTTTGTGTAGCTTTGTGCTTAATTCAAAACAACAACAACAACAAGTAGGAAAATGGAAACCAGATTCAAAGAACATAAAAAGTCACCTTCACACGTTTTCGAACGCTGCAAATCAAATAAATACAACATAACCATAGAAAACACTCAAATACTAAATAAAAAAACAAATATAAACAAATGCAAAATTAAAGAAGCCTTACTTATATAACAGGCCCGGCATGGCCAAGCGTGTTAAGGCGTGCGCTTCGTTATCTGAGGGGTTGCGGGTTCGCGCCCGAGTCGCGCCAAACATGCTCGCCCTTTCAGCCGTGGAGGTATTATAATGTGACGGTCAATCCCACTATTCGTTGGTACAAGAGTTGGCGGTAAGTGGTGATAACTAGCTGCCTTCCCTCTAGTCTTACACTGCTAAATTAAGGACGGCTAGCACAGATAGCCCTCGAGTAGCTTTGTGTGAAATTAAAAAAGAACAAAACAAAATATAATTACATCATTTCGACTAATACCATCAATACTGTGAGCCGAAACGTTGTAATTATTAAAATAAGAACTTACCCATTGAATAATTGGTTGCTGTGGCATTTGTTAATCAATTACTAATTTCAGTAGGTTTAACTTTAAACACACAGTTATAAAGTTTACCTTTTAATTTATGTTCTTTAACAAATAAAGTTGAACTGTTTGTTAGGATTGTTTCATTATTAAGAGAGTTTTTGACGCTTTAGTTTAACAAATCTTCCAGCGTACTCGTATAAAATGTTTACAGAAAATGTTTTACTACTTCTATCAGCCACGTTGTAGTAAGAAGAATGCTTCTGTCACGTTATTTGGTATTCTTTCTTGATTGGTTGAAGATAAAAACGCAAAAAAAACAACAAAAACAAACCTGTTACCAGTTGTCAGAATCAAGAAATTTTATAATCAACGTTGGAAAAATATTTTACCAGAAAAGAAAAAAAAAAGGTTTCAAATATTTTAATTTCGACATCCTGTGTATTCTGTGTTGAAACCACAACTAATACATTTTACATCCTAGTGCTCAGCTGTAAATATGAAGACTTATAAAGTCCAAAATCTGGTTTTAGATACATAGAGTTTTGAGGCACATACTAACCGAATCTAGTATCAGTGTTTCTTCTCTCCACCCTCTCTCCCAAGATCATGTGTACATCAAGTTTGAAACTGTGTTTATAATTTCACTCAAAAGTTATTGAAACTAAACATACATTATGTGCACAGATATCAATACCATGTTTTGATATCCAAAGGTGTTTTTCTTGTATGTGTATGTGTACTGATCCTACTTATGGTTAAATATAAAATAATTAGATATAATAGTGAAGCTTAATTGATACATTGAGGTGTCTGTGAATCATGAAGGGTCCTAAACTCCACAGATATTTTGTGCACGCTATATCTAACAAAGGTGTGAGTTTACTTAAATAATGAAGAATAAATCTGTTGCGTTTTAAAGAAGGTTTTTAATTATTGTACAATTATATGAGGGTACAAAGTATCATAAAGAAGTTGTGACTGTATTATTCACTCATAGAAAGATGCTAGTTGTTTTAAAGAAGCCTTGGCTAATTATTATTCAGTTAAAGATGAAGTTTCAAACTTTCTATTTAAGTGCTAAAGCGCCATCTATCTTGTGTTTCAATTATAACCAGGGAATATGTTTGAAAATGTTCTTGAAAGATATTATAGTATCTGTGAATTTCATATTCAAATCTTTTTTAAAGACTGGCCAAATATCATACAGAAGGTCCAGTTGAAGAGATTAAGCTTCGAGAAACAGTAACAGAATGAAAATAGAGGAGTAAAAATTACATTAATTTGTGTTTAACAGGACATTAAATCTGTTTTATTGACTTATATGTTAAGAAATATAGTCTACTGTGATGTTTCCAATATTTATTTAGCATGTACTCAGAGAAAAAAGAAATCATGTTAATAAGTCAAACAAAAATACTTTATTTGTTTGTTTGTTTGGAATTTCGCACAAAGCTACTCGAGGGCTATCTGTGCTAGCCGTCCCTAATTTAGCAGTGTAAGACTAGAGGGAAGGCAGCTAGTCATCACCACCCACCGCCAACTCTTGGGCTACTCTTTTACCAACGAATAGTGGGATTGACCGTCACATTATAACGCCCCCACGGCTGGGAGGGCGAGCATGTTTAGCGCGACGCGGGCGCGAACTCGCGACCCTCGGATTACGAGTCGCACGCCTTACGCGCTAGGCCATGCCGGGCCCAAAAATACTTTGTACTGGACCATAGTTCCGAGGTCTCATGGTTTGAGCCCCACTGACTGTCCATACTTCTATTTCACATACAGCGAATTTAATGGGAACCAATTGTACCACGTATTTCTGCAGGGTTGGTGCATTACATAAGTGAATGCCAAACACCATTATTGAGTTAGAGTGGCCCATTGGGTGTTGTTGGATTGTTTTTTTCCCTCTTCATTCTATCATTTACAAATTAGGAACAGCAAGAAAATTTAGCCCCTGAGCATAATATAATTTGTACAATTATTCACTGGGTGTTGAAACAAGTCAACTAAACACCCAGAACTGTAATTTGATGAGATGTCAAAAGAATTGTTAAAAGCATTTCATGTGTTTATTTTAAAAATGGTTTGTTAAGTTTCTTATGTTTTAAAAATCCTGAATAAACTCATGAATATTCTTCACCATAGAACAGTTCAGGTTCTAGTAATAGTTACGACTGTATTCTAATGTATTGTTTGTTTGTTTTTTAATTTCGCACAAAGCTACTCGAGGGCTATCTGTGCTAGCCGTCCCTAATTTAGCAGTGTAAGACTAGAGGAAAGGCAGCTAGTCATTACCACCCATCGCCAACTCTTGGGCTACTCTTTTACCTACGAAGAGTGGGATTGACCGTTACTTATAACGCCCCCACGGCTGAAAGGGCGAGCATGTCTGGCGCGACGGGGATGCGAACCCGAGACCCTCGGATTACGAGTCGCACGCCTTAACCCACCTGGCAATGCCGGGCCCCTATTCAAATGAAACAATAAATTTCCTACAATCAATAAGGTTTAATGTATAAACTAACATTGACACTTAAAACAGGTATTTGAACATTCAAATATTTAACAGAACTAGTTTTGTTGTTAAATAAATTAATACTTAACCTATGAGTAAATAATAAATATGTAAGTTTCTGAAACACACTAAGCACACTTGTGCTCAAACTCATAAAACATGAGCATGTATTATGTAACTCAAAGATTTATTGATTTTCTTAGATTCAGCAAAACTATACATTTACATTACAAACACACATTCCTGATACCTCTGAAAAACATACATGCCTGGCTGACTACTGATACCTTTGAACAACATACATGCCTGGTTCACTAATTTACCTATACATCTGAACAACGTACATTTCTGGTTGACTACTTCAGTTGTTCAGCTGAACAACATACATTCATGGTTGACTATTTTACTGATACCTATGAACAACATACATCTTTAAATAAAAATAACAACAATAAATCTGTACGAACAGTTTTACTCAGATATACTTTAGACTTTATTATTTTGTAAGATTTATTCAGTGTAAGTCACAAAGATGTGAGAAACCAATCGAGACTTTCATGTTTGTTTATATGTGAAATCTGACGAGATACCTCAGTATACAATTTACCTATTGTTTTTAACCCTTAATCCCATAGCCTGTGGACGTATGTTTAACAATACAAAATGTACCTATTATTTTCAGCTTCTAATTCCAAATCCAATTATTGTAATTGTTAAGTAATTCTCATTTCTTAACATACTAAATATTCAAGCCTCGTTTTTTCGTACAATGTTCTTAGTGGTTCACTTTCTACAGACTTTTCATCTTATCTTTTTATGATGTTACAGAATTCGATCCCAACACCAGTCAGTGAAATTCAGCTTTGAAAGTAGCTGTAGACAATATCTGAATGTGATTGGACAGAGAACATTATTTACTGCTTGTTTTATATATACTGTGAACCGTGGTGTCTGTCCATCAGTTCATCTGTCTCCTGTTTATGACGGCTTCACTTCTCATGTTGTGTGTGAAAAGCAACGGATGAAGGCAAAGTTCAACATTAACTATTTAAATAACGGTAGAACAGGTACGAATAATGTTAATAACAAACAGGATATTTTACACTAACTTGTTATGAATTAATAACACTATTTATCAGAATTTAAAATGTGGCATAACGGTTTGTTATTGTTAAATTCTTCTTAACAGAACACTTACTATACAAACATGAAACATCAAACAGAGAAAACCAAAACTCATTTAACACACTTACTCAAGAGTTTCATACAAACTTACAATTTGTCTTTAGACACTGCTACACGAGGTCTATTTGCACTTGTCGTTCCTAATGTAAAAGACCAGATGGAAGGCAAGACATAGAAATTCAAAAATGTTCTGGGGTTTGTCCTGTTTGGCATTATTTAGATTTTTATTGATCACTCCAATGATCACTCCTCAACATATTTCACACTTGAACATTGATGATAAAACTGTAAAGAGTTTCAGGTTTGTTTTGTTTTCTTTTTGTCAATAGATTAACCTTTTAATGTACTCCTATATATCAGAATTCTCAGATGTTGAGAGATTTATAGAACTGTGTATTCGTAAATAAAACACATTAACTCATTACAATAAAATTTATGTCAGGCTGTGACTGTTATATGAGATTAAATGTTAAAATAAATAGATAGAGCTTGAAGGATTTACCGGTGTTTTCAAAATCTATAAAATAAAATCAGTCGTAGCCTCAGAATCACTAGAAATAAAAATCCACGAAACGTATAAGGGATTTTATTGGAAAGAAATGTAAACAGCTTTCCAAAGGAAAATAAATGTCAGAATAGAATAAGTAACTGTTTTTATAGGAAAGTCATCAAAGCTACTGCGCTTCTTTTCCGTTTGCTCGGAATCACTTATCTTCTGCATCAGTCCTCATGACGATACTCACCGAGAGAGGGAGTACATGGTCACTAACGCCTTGTTGCAGTCCTCCAAGTAAGTCTTTCAAGTCTAATTTTATATGAACGGGGAAAACAAAAAATGTGGGTATAGTTCTTACTGGCCATAAATCTGTTATTTTCACATCGCTTCCAAGTCCTTAATTGTGTTAGATATTAAACCGTCCAGTTACCGTTATTTCTGTATCTTACATAGTTCGTAAGGATGTATGTGTTTTCTTCTAACAAAGCCACATCGAGCTATCTGCTGAGTTCACCGAGTGGAATTGAACCCCTGATTTTAACGTTGTACATCAGTAGAGGGACATTCCGACTCTTTCTCCTATTTTTGATAATTTCACATCCCAGTTGATGACACGTTTACTGAATGTACCCACAGGATCGAGCGCCACCACCCTGCTCTACCGTAGGACGTTATTTGGGGCCGCGTCGCGCTGCACCGTGTTGGGATCTATCTCCAGGCTTTTAACTGGCACGTCGTGCATAACATCCTTCCGGTGGGGAGCGTGCATATCTCTGGAACTCTTGTGCAACTGAGTTGTGTCCCATGTACCACACTCAGGCGGAGTCTGTTTTGCACAGGTTGGTCCTCTGTCCGACGTCGGTGAAGATCTGGGAAAGTTTGGCCCGCCCTTTACTGGTCCAGCCTCTCTCGGCCGAGACCATATTGTACCACGTTCCAGTCCCTGTTCCCAGCCGCCTGGCCTTTTCCTTCTAATATACTTTAACCATCTTTAAGTGCGTCATCTGGCTTGTTCGAAACGAATTAGTTTTCGAGCAGGCGCTGGTGTCGTACTTTAAGACACTGAGTAAGACCAGGTATCGGCTGTTACCCGCTTTGAGGTGGACTTTCGACGGTTGGGTTGCAGGGAATTTTTTCCATTTCTGGCGGCCGGACGTCTCGCCTCTTTGTACGTTGGTGGGGGTCGGGTGGAGATTGGAGCCGCTCTGTCTCTACTCTCGCTTCTTGTATATGTTTTTGTTTTTATTATTCTTGTTCGTTAGTACTTATTTACTTCGTTTTACTTTTTCTAAAGTTAATTATTTTTGCTTTGTTTAAAATTCGTGTTTTGGGTTTTTATTTATGTCATTCTTTCTCACTTTGTATGAATAAGTATCATTTTTTCGTAATTCATACCGCATACTGTTTTTGTCGCGATTTTATGTACTGTTACTTTTAGTTGTAAATAAATTCAAAATTAGAGTAATAATTTTAGATTTAAAAAATAATGAAAAATATCCAAAAATCGCTCAGAATTTGTACTGGTAAATATAACTTAGGTTCTGTTGTATTATTTACCTTTGCTTAAATTTTCCTTGTTGTCTAGAACAGGGGTCACCAGACTACGGCCCTCGAGGTCATTTTGTACGGCCCGCTAGCAGCTTGGAAATAAAAAGTGACATTTCATCAAATGTCCGACTGTTATAACAAAATAAATCACACCGATAATCGCTTTAAGCTGGCAAACACAAGACGTTATGATAAAAGAAACAAGACTTTGTTGTTTTTGAATTTCGCACAAAGCTACTCGAGGGCTATCTGTGCTAGTCGTCCCTAATTTAGTAGTGTAAGACTAGAGGGAAGGCCGTTAGTCATCACCACCCACCGTCAACTCTTGGGCTACTCTTTTACCAACGAATAGTGGGATTGATCGTCACATTATAACGCCTCCATGGCTGAAAGGGCGAACGTGTTTGGCGCGACTTGGGCGCGAATCCACGACCCTCAGATTACGCAGCGCACGCCTTAACGCGCAAGGCCATAATATCAGGAAGGAAAGAACGTTTAAAAATGTAACAGGTGTAATACCAATATCATATTACAAGTGTAATGGTTGTCATTCTTTGACAACTTCTGGGAGACAAACGCGACATCAAATATTAATCCACTGTCTTCTTGTTTGCAGTAATTGATAACATATTAACCACCGAAAATAAGTTAACCGAAAAAAAAATATTATGCGTTATATTATAGATGCAATTTTTGGGGTAAATACCCTTCCGGTATCTGTATCGGAACAGTAACTTCCTAAACGAAAAAGTTCCAAATACTGATGTATAATGTGAAATGGTGATTTAGGCACAAGCTCTAACATTATTCAAATACCTAAACTATTTTGCGTTACTTTATTGGCGATTGAACAAAACTTAACCCCTTCATTAATGTCATACATATATTTTAGTGCTTACGCTTTTTTTTGTATACTTTTTGCATGTGACGTTATTGTGAATATTGTATTGCGTAAGTCCTGCCTGTTGTTGAAACTTGTGAATTCTTGAAAGTGAAAAGAAACAATAATTGTTTGAAGAAGCGCGCGAGAACAGTTTCAAAATTTCTACAAACTCGTGTGGTTCTTATCAAATGCCGAGTCGAAAAATAGAATATTGTTGGTGAGTGTTCTATAAGCCTATGAAGCTATAACGTTGATAACGTCTAATTAATCGGAAAACTACAGAACTGGTCCACGAACGTTAACTGATTTCGAACATTGCCAACCGTTCAACTTCAATGAATAACTTCAGACGTTATTATTCCTACGGAGGCATTAAATATCTTCGTCAAAAGAAATGAATTAGTAAAGGTGTGAGACTTGTTAAAAAAATACGACGTTAGGTTAACTGAGGTACAACAATAACAACTCAGAATTAATTTGTTCGGCGTGTGCTTGGATCGTCGATAAAATTTTCAGTTCTAAACCGGATACACGACTTAGTGTTGTTTGTAAAACTGTTGTATATAAACCATCATTTGTAATAACTATTAGTAATAACCGTAATTATACACACTGTATTGTTTTTATGTTTGCATATTAAAATATATTTACGTAAAAAAAGGCAACTCTGTGTATCAATCTTGTTCGCAAATAATATAAATATAATATTAACTACTAGGCTAATTTGAACTTCAGGTTATTTGAGATAGTAATATAACACGTACAAAACATAATAAATCGAAGAGTGGTCCGAAATAAATTTATAATACGTAATAATGCAAACTACTGCATTATTTAATTCTCGTTGGTCTGTCGACGTTACATTCTGTTTTACATATTGTTTCATTTCAAAATATACCTTACGGTTTGTAGTTAACCGACAGGCTTATTTCTGTCTTCAAATAGAACGGTTACTCGAAGCGTTGCCAAGCGATTAAAAGTAATAAAAATTTTAATTGTACATACGCATGTATAAGAAGATTTACATATCAACGAAATAAATATTAACAACATATAAAGGTAATAAATTAAGATTATTTTAAAATCTTACAAGAACTGAACCAGTGGTTAATAATAAATACATCTAATTCAACAATTACCGTACTGTAACGTGCACTGATGGTTCAAGAACTATTGTAGAGCGTCACTGTATCATAGCAACTTAACGGCTACTCTGAAAAGAACGCAATAATTCGAATAGTGAGTAAAGTTTGAAATAAAACTTGAGAATTGTTAGTAAAATAAAATATGGATATTAAATTAAATGCAAGTAAACACAAAACAAATCGGATCCAGAATTATAAGTACAACCAAAGAAGATACAGTAAATTGATTTATATTTTACAAAATTCTTTAGAAAGAATTAGCCGGTAAAAATATGCCTTAGATTTTGTGAGCAGTTCCTGACTTAGGTTCAAGTCAAAAGGCTTAAAACAACTAAGTTAATAAATTAATTTGATGCGTATAACATTCTCATCGTAACATTCGCATAATCTCGACAAACGTCTTAAGTTTATCCTTTAAATACAAAATAGTTGTTATTTAAAGAATGAATAATTAAAGATCTAAATTGTTATTTAATCAAGCCATGAACAAAAGACTCCTCTTGGTAACATTATGTAGGGATGCAAAGATGAACGGAATACTACAACATTAATTTATTTTTCATAACAACACATATTGAAAATATTTAAGATGCACAATTTTTATTATTATTATTAGTGAGAAGCATGAAACTGGTATTTTTCTGACAAAATTACACTTAACTGAGGTTCAAAGTTACTGCTTCCTGTCATCAAAAGTGATTACAAATGCTCATCAGATAAGGTTGATCTGAAACTAGATTTCACGTACATCTTTGAAAATGTCTTCACAAAAGTAGGTAGTGCCAAAAACCGAAATGAATCCACGAGTAAAGTTCTTTAAATTAACATATTGAACACTTGAAAAGTATTTATAAAATTCATCAGTTTTCCTTTTATGTATTTATATTTCACCATGTCGTTAGATTGCAGATCAGTCACTTCCGTTTGAACTTCAGGTGGCAGTTAATCAATAACACGATCAAATGGGCTTTAGGAGATCCTTATTTCTATTGTACTCGCATCGAGATCAGAAAATCGCTTACTGAACCGTTGTTTTAGGCCAGAAAGGATATCCACTGTAAATAAAAGCTGAAGTCTCTGACCGACTTTGCGAAGCGTGTCTTAACATGACACATTGGAGGATATAAACGCACGTGAAGAACAGAAAAGTATTATTCTTATGTGCTCTTGCTCCAATAACACAGTATTGGACTAAGCGGCATATGCTTCCTACAACACCTACAAACGAAATTTACAAGGGTGATAAAATTGTAATTTAAATGTGTGAAAATATTTATTATATGGTTCAAAGTTTCACTGGTTCAGTAAACACTGAAGGATCTGAGATAGCAGGTGTTTTAATGGTACTGCTCATCTATTTAACGTCTGTCGATTTCGTAACATATGTGTATGAAGGTGTTATTTGGACACTTATATAATTAATACCCTCTTGTTTTAAAGTTCTCAAGTTTGAATGTGGTATTAAATTTACCTTAGACTGAAACAAATGCAGTGTGCCTAACTGTGTATTGGCCTACAAAACTATACTATTTTGGCTACCGTACGTTACTGAATAATACATACATGCATATCATTACTTTTTCATCAATGTTTACGTTTTAGTATGTTTTTTAAAACATAGAAAGTAAATAAGAAAAAAACATTGATTTTGAGTGCATAACGTTCAATACTAAATCTTGCCAAGATTTGCAGAATGATTTGTTTGTTTTCGAATTTCGCGCAAAGCTACTTGAGGGCTACCTGTGCTAGCCGTCCCTAATTTAGCAGTGTAAGACAAGAGAGAAGGCAGCTAGTAATCACCACCCACCGCCAACTCTTGGGCTACTCTTTCACCAACGAATAGTGGGATTGACTGTTACGTTATAGCGTCCCCACAGCTAAAAGGGCGAGTATGTTTGGTGCGTCCAAAATTTGAACCCATGCCCCTCGGATTACGAGTCAAACGAATTAACACACTTGACTATGCTGCGCCCGATTTGCGAGTGGAGCGTGTAAAGATAATTTTTGTGGGAATCAAATATTAACTTTTGAATAAAAAAAACCAAATTATAGTATCAATACACTCTAAATCAGAATTTCCTAAACGTTTAAGACCTGGGGAACTTCTTTTAAAAAAAAATCAAAAAAATCTGGAGCTTTAACTTCATGTTGTGATTAAAAATCTGATATTATTTTGTTTTCCAAACTTCATGTTGTAACTGAAAACACGATATTATTCTGCTGTTCAAACTTCGTGTTGTTATTGAAAACACGATATTATTCTGCTATCTAAAATTCGTGTTGTTATTGAAAACACGATATTATTCTGCACTCCAAACATCGTGTCGTTATTGAAAACACAATATTATTCTGCTCTCAAAACTTGATGTTGTTATTGAAAACATGATATTCTTCTTCTCTCTGTACGTCATGATGTTACTGAAAACCTTACATTATTCTGCTCTCCAAAATTTGTGTTGTTATTGAAAACAAGATATTATTCTACTCTCCAAACTTCATGTTGTTATTGAAAAAAACGATATTATTATGCTCTCTAAACTTTATGTCGTTATTGAAAACACCATATTATTCTGCTCTCTGAACGTCATGCTGTTATTCAAAATACGATATTATTCTGAACTCAGAACTTCAAGTTGTTATTCAAATCCTGATATTATTCTGCTCTGCAAACTTCATGTTGTTACAGAAAAAAAATATTATTCTGCTCTCCAAACTTCATGTTGTTATAGAAAAAACAATATTATTCTGCTCTCCAAACTTCATGTTGTTATAGAAAAAACAATATTATTCTGCTCTCCAAACTTCATGTTGTTATTGAAAACATGATATTATTCTGCTTTCCAAACATCGTGTTTTTATTGAATACACAACTTTATTCTGCTCTTCAAACTTCGCGTTGTTATAGAAAACACGATATTTTCTGCTCTCCAAACTTCGCGTTCTTATAGAAAACACCATATTTTCCTGCTCTCCAAATTTCGTGTTGTTATTGAAAACACGATATTTTTCTGCTTTTCAAACTTCGTGTTGTTATTGAAAACCTGATATTATTTTGCTTCCCAAACTTCATGTTGTTACTGAAAACACGATATTATTCTGCTCTTCAAACTTCATATTGTTATTGAAAACACGATATTATTTTGCTCTCCAAACATCATGTTGTTATTGAAAAGAAGATATTATTCTCCTCTCCAAAATTCGTGTTGTTATTGAAAACATGATATTATTCTGCTCTCCAAACTTCGCGTTGTTATTGAAAACACGATATTATTCTGCACTCAAAACATCGTGTCGTTATTGAAAATACGACATTATTATGCTCTCAAAAATTGATGTTGTTAATGAAAACATGATATTATTCTGCTCTCCAAAATTCGTGTTGTTATTAAAAACAAGATATGATTCTGCTCTCTAAACGTCACGTTGTTATTGAAAACACGATATTATTCTGCTCTCACAACTTCATGTTCTTATTGAAAACTTGATATTATTCTGCTCTCTAAACGTAATGTTGATACTGAAAACACGAAATTACTCTACTGTCCAAATTTCATATTGTTATTGAAAAAACGATATTATTACGGTCTCCAAACTTTATGTCGTTATTGAAAACACCATATTATTCTGCTCTCTAAACGTCATGCTGTTATTCAAAATACGATATTATTCTGATCTCAGATTTTTAGGTTGTTATTAAAAACCTGATATTATTCTGCTCTCCAAACTTCATGTTGTTATAGAAAAAAATATTATTCTGCTCACCAAACTTCATGTTGTTATTGAAAACATGATATTATTCTGCTCTCCAAACTTCATGTTGCCATTGAAAACATGATATTATTCTGCTCTCCAAACATCGTGTTGTTATTGAAAACACGACTTTATTCTGCTCTCCAAACTTGATGTTGTTATTGAAAACCTGATATTATTCTGCTCTCCAAACTTCGTGTTGTTATTGAAAACACGTAATTATTCTGCTCTTAAAACTTCATGTTGTTATTGAAAAAAGGATATTATTTTGCCCTCCAAACATCATGTTGTTATTGAAAACATGATATTATTCTGCTCTCTAAACGTCATGTTGTTATTGAAAACGTGATATTATTCTACTCTCCAAAATTCGTGTTGTTATTTAAAATACGGTATTATATTGCTCACAAAACTTCATGTTGTTATTGAAAACACGATACTAATCTGCTCTCCTATCTTCATATAGTTATTGAAAACATAATATTGTTCTGATTTCTAAACGTCCTGTTGTTTTTGAAAACCTGATATTATTATGCTCTCACTACTTCGTGCTGTTATTGAAAACACGATATTATTCTGCTCTTGAAACTTCATGTGCTTATTGCAAACACGATATTATTCTGCGCTCCAAACTTCGTGTTGTTATTGAAAACACGATATTATACTGCTCTCTAAAGGTAAAGTTGTTATTGAAAACACGATATTATATTGCTTACAAAACTTTATATTCTTATTCAAAAAATGATATTGTTCTGCTCTAATACGTCATGTTGTTATTGAAAACCTGATAATATTCTGTTCTCCAAACTTCGTGTTGTTATTCAAAACACGATATTATTGTCCTCTCCAAACTTCGTGTTGTTATTGAAAATACGATATTATTGTCCTCTCCAAACTTCGTGTTGTTATTCAAAACACGATATTATTATGCTCTCCAAACTTCATGTTATTAATGGAAACACAATATTATTCTTCTCTCATGTTTTATTAAAAACACGATATTATTCTGCTCTCAAAACTTCATGTTCTCATTGAAAACATGATATTATTCTGCTCTCTTAACGTAAAGTTGTTATTGAAAACCTAATATTATTCTGATCTCCAAACTTCATGTTGTTATTGAAAACATGATATTTTCTGCTCTCTAAACGTCATGTTGTTATTGAAAACCTAATATTATTCTGATCTCCAAACTTCATGTTGTTATTGAAAACATGATATTTTCTGCTCTCTAAACGTCATGTTGTTATTCAAACCCTGATATTTTCTGGTCTCTAAACTTCTTGTTTAAATTGAAAACACGTTATTACTCGGCTATTCAAACTTAGTCTTGTTCTTAAAACACAATATTATTCTGCTTTCCAAATTTGATATTGTTATTGAAAACATGAAATCATTCCGCTCTCTTAACGTCATTTTGTTATTGAAAACGTGTTATTATTCTGGTCTCCAAACTTCGTGTTGTTATTAAAAACACCTAATTACTCTGCTCTCAAAACTTCATGTTGTTATTGAAAACACGATATTATTCTGCTCTCCAAATTTCGTGTTGTTACTGAAACCACGAAATTACTCTACTCTCCAAACTTCCTGTTGTTATTCAAAAACTGATACTATTCTGCTCTTCATACTTCGTGTTGTTATTGAAAAAACGATATTATTCTGCTCTCTAAACGTCATGTTGTTATTGACAACACGATATCATTCTGCTCTCTGAATGTCATGTTGTTATTGAAAACCTGATATTATTCTGTTCTTCAAACTTCGTGTTGTTATTGAAAACATGATATTATTCTGCTCTCAAAACTTTATGTTGTTATTGAAAACATGATATTCTTCTGCTTTCTAAACGTAAAGTTGATTGTGAGAAAACGATATTATTCTACTCTCCAAACTTCATGTTGTTATTGAAAAATCGATATTATTTTGCTCTCCAAAATTCACATTATTATTGAAAACATGATATTATTTTTCTCTCTAAACGTAATGTGGTTATTGAAAACCTAATATTATTCTGCTCTCCAAACTTTGCGTTTTTATTGAAAACACGATACTATTCTGCTGTCTCATCTTCATATTGTTATTGAAAACACCATATTATTCTGTTCTCCAAACTTCGCGTTACTATTGAAAACACGATACTATTTTTCTCTCCAAATTTTGTGTTGTTAATAAAAACACGATATTATTCTTTTCTTCAAACTTCATGTTCTATTGAAAACATGATATTGTTCTGCTTTTTGAACGTCATATTGTTATTGAAAACACGACATGATTGTGCTCTAAGAACTTCATGTTGTTATTCAAAACCTAATGTTATTCTGCACTCCAAACTTCGTGTTCTTATTGAAAACACGTTATTATTCTGGTCTTCAAACTTCATGTTGTTATTGAAAACATGATATTATTCTGCTCTCTAAACGTCATGTTGATATTCAAACTCTGATATTTTCTGGTCTCCAAACTTCTTGTTTAAATTGAAAACACGATATTATTCTGCTCTCAAAACTTCGTGTTGTAATTGAAAACACGTTATTACTCAGCTATTCAAACTTAGTCTTGTTCTTAAAACACAATATTATTCTGCTTTCCAAATTTGATATTGTTATTGAAAACAAGAAATCATTCCGCTCTCTTAACGTCATTTTGTTATTGAAAACCTGTTATTATTCTGGTCTTCAAACTTCGTGTTGTTATTGAAAACACGATAATATTCTGCTTTCCAAACTTCGTGTTGTTATTGAAAACACGTAATTACTCTGCTCTCAAAACTTCATGTTGTTATTGAAAACACGATATTATTCTGCACTCCAAACATCGTGTCGTTATTGAAAACACAATATTATTCTGCTCTAAAAACTTGATGTTGTTATTGAAAACATGATATTCTTCTTCTCTCTGTACGTCATGATGTTACTGAAAACCTTACATTATTCTGCTCTCCAAAATTTGTGTTGTTATTGAAAACAAGATATTATTCTACTCTCCAAACTTCATGTTGTTATTGAAAAAACGATATTATTCTGCTCTCTAAACTTTATGTTGTTATTGAAAACACCATATTATTCTGCTCTCTGAACGTCATGCTGTTATTCAAAATACGATATTATTCTGAACTCAGAACTTCAAGTTGTTATTCAAAACCTGATATTATTCTGCTCTGCAAACTTCATGTTGTTACAGAAAAAAAATATTATTCTGCTCTCCAAACTTCATGTTGTTATAGAAAAAACAATATTATTCTGCTCTCCAAACTTCATGTTGTTATTGAAAACATGATATTATTCTGCTCTCCAAATTTCGTGTTGCTATTGAAAACATGATATTATTCTGCTCCAAACATCGTGTTTTTATTGAATACACAACTTTATTCTGCTCTTCAAACTTCGCGTTGTTATAGAAAACACGATATTTTCTGCTCTCCAAACTTCGCGTTCTTATAGAAAACACCATATTTTCCTGCTCTCCAAATTTCGTGTTGTTATTGAAAACACGATATTTTTCTGCTCTTCAAACTTCGTGTTGTTATTGAAAACCTGATATTATTTTGCTTCCCAAACTTCATGTTGTTATTGAAAACACGATATTATTCTGCTCTTCAAACTTCATATTGTTATTGAAAACACGATATTATTTTGCTCTCCAAACATCATGTTGTTATTGAAAAGAAGATATTATTCTCCTCTCTAAAATTCGTGTTGTTATTGAAAACATGATATTATTCTGCTCTCCAAACTTCGCGTTGTTATTGAAAACACGATATTATTCTGCACTCAAAACATCGTGTCGTTATTGAAAATACGACATTATTATGCTCTCAAAAATTGATGTTGTTAATGAAAACATGATATTATTCTGCTCTCCAAAATTCGTGTTGTTATTAAAAACAAGATATGATTCTGCTCTCTAAACGTCACGTTGTTATTGAAAACACGATATTATTCTGCTCTCACAACTTCATGTTCTTATTGAAAACTTGATATTATTCTGCTCTCTAAACGTCATGTTGATACTGAAAACACGAAATTACTCTACTGTCCAAATTTCATATTGTTATTGAAAAAACGATATTATTACGGTCTCCAAACTTTATGTCGTTATTGAAAACACCATATTATTCTGCTCTCTAAACGTCATGCTGTTATTCAAAATACGATATTATTCTGATCTCAGATTTTTAAGTTGTTATTAAAAACCTGATATTATTCTTCTCTCCAAACTTCATGTTGTTATTGAAAAAAAATATTATTCATGATATTATTCAACTCTCCAAACTTCGTGTTGTTATTGAAAACATGATATTATTCTGCTCTCCAAACATCGTGTTGTTATTGAAAACACGACTTTATTCTGCTCTCCAAACTTGATGTTGTTATTGAAAACCTGATATTATTCTGCTCTCCAAACTTCGTGTTGTTATTGAAAACACGTAATTACTCTGCTCTTAAAACTTCATGTTGTTATTGAAAAAAGGATATTATTTTGCTCTCCAAACATCATGTTGTTATTGAAAACATGATATTATTCTGCTCTCTAAACGTCATGTTGTTATTGAAAACGTGATATTATTCTACTCTCCAAAATTCGTGTTGTTATTTAAAATACGGTATTATATTGCTCACAAAACTTCATGTTGTTATTGAAAACACGATACTATTCTGCTCTCCTATCTTCATATAGTTATGGAAAACATAATATTGTTCTGATTTCTAAACGTCCTGTTGTTTTTGAAAACCTGATATTATTATGCTCTCACTACTTCGTGCTGTTATTGAAAACACGATATTATACTGCTCTCTAAAGGTAAAGTTGTTATTGAAAACACGATATTATTCTGCTCTCTAAATGTCATGTTGTTTTTCAAAACCTGATATTATTTTATTCTCCAAAATTCGTGTTGTTATTGAAAACACGATATTATATTGCTTACAAAACTTTATATTCTTATTCAAAAAATGATATTGTTCTGCTCTAATACGTCATGTTGTTATTGAAAACCTGATAATATTCTGTTCTCCAAACTTCGTGTTGTTATTGATATTATTGTCTCTCCAAAATTGAAAATACGATATTATTGTCCTCTCCAAACTTCGTGTTGTTATTCAAAACACGATATTATTATGCTCTCCAAACTTCATGTTATTAATGGAAACACAATATTATTCTTCTCTCATGTTTTATTAAAAACACGATATTATTCTGCTCTCAAAACTTCATGTTCTCATTGAAAACATGATATTATTCTGCTCTCTTAACGTAAAGTTGTTATTGAAAACCTAATATTATTCTGATCTCCAAACTTCATGTTGTTATTGAAAACATGATATTATTCTGCTCTTTAAACGTCATGTTGTTATTAAAAACATGATATTATTCTGCTCTCCAAACTTCGTGTTGTTATTGAAAACACGATATTATACTGCTCTTTAATCTTGATATTGTTATTGAAAACATGATATTGTTCTACTATCTAAACGTGTTGTTGTTTTTGAAAACCTAATATTATTCTACTCTAACTACTTTGTGTTGTTATTCAAAACAGGATATTATTCAGCTCTTAAAACTTTATGTTGTTATTGAAAAAACGATAATATTCGGCTCTCCAAACGTCGTGTTCTTATTGAAAACACGAAATTATTTTGCTCTTTAAACTTCAAATTGTTATTCAAAATATGATATTGTTCTGCCTTTTGAAAGACATATTGTTATTGAAAACACGACATGATTGTGCTCTAAGAACTTCATGTTGTTATTCAAAACCTGATATTATTCTGCACTTCAAACTTCGTGTTCTTATTGAAAACACGTTATTATTCTGGTCTTCAAACTTCATATTGTTATTGAAAACATGATATTATTCTGCTCTCTAAACGTCATGTTGTTATTCAAACCCTGATATTTTCTGGTCTCTAAACTTCTTGTTTAAATTGAAAACACGTTATTACTCGGCTATTCAAACTTAGTCTTGTTCTTAAAACACAATATTATTCTGCTTTCCAAATTTGATATTGTTATTGAAAACATGAGATCATTCCGCTCTCTTAACGTCATTTTGTTATTGAAAACGTGTTATTATTCTGCTCTCCAAATTTCGTGTTGTTACTGAAACCACGAAATTACTCTACTCTCCAAACTTCCTGTTGTTATTCGAAAACTGATACTATTCTGCTCTACATACTTTGTGTTGTTATTGAAAAATCGATATTATTTTGCTCTCCAAAATTCACATTATTATTGAAAACATGATATTATTTTTCTCTCTAAACGTAATGTGGTTATTGAAAACCTAATATTATTCTGCTCTCTAAACTTTGCATTTTTATTGAAAACACGATACTATTCTGCTGTCTCATCTTCATATTGTTATTGAAAACACCATATTATTCTGTTCTCCAAACTTCGCGTTACTATTGAAAACACGATACTTTTTTCTCTCCAAATTTTGTGTTGTTAATAAAAACACGATATTATTCTTTTCTTCAAACTTCATGTTCTATTGAAAACATGATATTGTTCTGCTTTTTGAACGTCATATTGTTATTGAAAACACGACATGATTGTGCTCTAAGAACTTCATGTTGTTATTCAAAACCTAATGTTATTCTGCACTCCAAACTTCGTGTTCTTATTGAAAACACGTTATTATTCTGGTCTTCAAACTTCATGTTGTTATTGAAAACATGATATTATTCTGCTCTCTAAACGTCATGTTGATATTCAAACCCTGATATTTTCTGGTCTCCAAACTTCTTGTTTAAATTGAAAACACGATATTATTCTGCTCTCAAAACTTCGTGTTGTAATTGAAAACACGTTATTACTCAGCTATTCAAACTTAGTCTTGTTCTTAAAACACAATATTATTCTGCTTTCCAAATTTGATATTGTTATTGAAAACAAGAAATCATTCCGCTCTCTTAACGTCATTTTGTTATTGAAAACCTGTTATTATTCTGGTCTTCAATCTTCGTGTTGTTATTGAAAACACGATAATATTCTGCTTTCCAAACTTCGTGTTGTTATTGAAAACACGTAATTACTCTGCTCTCAAAACTTCATGTTGTTATTGAAAACAGGATATTTTTCTGCTCTAAAACGTCATGTCGTTTTCAAAACGTGATATAATCTGCTCTTCATACTTCGTGTTGTTAGTGAAAACGCGATATTATTCTGCTCTCCAAACTTCAAGTTGTTATTGAAAACACGACATTATACTGCTGTTCAAACTTCGTGTTGTTATTGAAAACGCGATATTATTCTCTCTCTCTAAAATTCGTGTTGTTATTGAAAACACGATATTATTCTGCTCTCAAACATCGTGTTGTTATTGAAAACACAATATTATTCTGCTCTCAAAACTTGATGTTGTTATTGAAAACATGATATTCTTCTGCTCTCTGTACGTCATGTTGTTACTGAAAACCTGACATTATTCTGCTCTCCAAAATTTGTGTTGTTATTGAAAACAAGATATTATTCTACTCTCCAAACTTCATGTTGTTATTGAAAAAACGATGTTATTATGCTCTCTAAACTTTATGTCGTTATTGAAAACAACATATTATTCTGCTCTCTGAACGTCATGTTGTTATTCAAAATACGATATTATTCTGAACTCAGAACTTCATGTTGTTATTGAAAACCTGATATTATTCTGCTCTCCAAACTTCATGTTGTTATTGAAGAAAAAATATTATTCTGCTCTCCAAACTTCATGTTGTTATAGAAAAAACAATATTATTCTGCTCTCCAAACTTCATGTTGTTATAGAAAAAACAATATTATTCTGCTCTCCAAACTTCATGTTGTTATTGAAAACATGATATTATTCTGCTCTCCAAATTTCGTGTTGCTATTGAAAACATGATATTATTCTGCTCTCCAAATTTCGTGTTGCTATTGAAAACATGATATTATTCTGCTCTCCAAACATCGTGTTTTATTGAAAACACGATTTATTCTGCTCTTCAAACTTCATGTTGTTATTGAAAACACGATATTATTCTGCTCTCAAACTTCGCGTTGTTATTGAAAACACCATATTTTTCTGCTCTCCAAATTTCGTGTTGTTATTGAAAACACGATATTTTTCTGCTTTTCAAACTTCGTGTTGTTATTGAAAACCTGATATTATTTTGCTTCCCAAACTTCATGTTGTTATTGAAAACACGATATTATTCTACTCTTCAAACTTCATATTCTTATTGAAAACACGATATTATTTTGCTCTCCAAACTTCATGTTGTTATTGAAAAGAAAATATTAACCTGCTCTCCAAAATTCGTGTTGTTATTGAAAACATGATATTATTCTGCTCTCCAAACTTCGCGTTGTTATTGAAAACACGATATTATTCTGCTCTCAAAACATCGTGTTGTTATTGAAAATACGATATTATTCTGCTCCCAAAATTGATGTTGTTAATGAAAACAAAATATGATTCTGCTCTCTAAACGTCACGTTGTTATTGAAAACACGATATTATTCTGCTCTCACAACTTCATGTTGTTATTGAAAACTTGATATTATTCTGCTCTCTAAACGTCATGTTGATATTGAAAACACGATATTATTCTACTGTCCAAATTTCATATTGTTATTGAAAAAACGATATTATTCGGTCTCCAAACTTTATGTTGTTATTGAAAACACCATATTATTCTGCTCTCTAAACGTCATGTTGTTATTCAAAATACGATATTATTCTGATCTCAGATTTTTAAGTTGTTATTGAAAACCTCATATTATTCTGCTCTACAAACTTCATGTTGTTATTGAAAAAACAATATTATTCTGCTCTCCAAACTTCATGTTGCTATAGAAAAAAATATTATTCTGCTCTCCAAACTTCGTGTTGCCATTGAAAACATGATATTATTCTGCTCTCCAAACATCGTGTTGTTATTGAAAACACGATATTATTCTGCTCTCCAAACTTGATGTTGTTATTGAAAACCTGATATTATTCTGCTCTCCAAACTTCGTGTTGTTATTGAAAACACGTAATTACTCTGCTCTCAAAACTTCATGTTGTTATTGAAAAAAGGATATTATTTTGCCCTCGAAACATCATGCTGTTATTGAAAACATGATATTATTCTGCTCTCTAAACGTCATGTTGTTATTGAAAACGTGATATTATTCTACTCTCCAAAATTCGTGTTGTTATTGAAAACACGATATTATATTGCTCTCAAAACTTCATGTTGTTATTGAAAACACGATATTAATCTGCTCTCCTGTCTTCATATTGTTATTGAAAACATAATATTGTTCTAATTTCTAAACGTCCTGTTGTTTTTGAAAACCTGATATTATTATGCTCTCACTACTTCGTGCTGTTATTGAAAACACGATATTATTCTGCTCTTGAAACTTGATGTGCTTATTGCAAACACGATATTATTCTGCGCTCCAAATTTCGTGTTGTTATTGAAAACACGATATTATACTGCTCTCTAAAGGTAAAGTTGTTATTGAAAACAAGATACTATTCTGCTCTCTAAACGTCTTGTTGTTTTTCAAAACCTGATATTATTTTATTCTCCAAAATTCGTGTTGTTATTGAAAACACGATATTATATTGCTTACAAAACTTCATGTTCTCATTGAAAACATGATATTATTCTGCTCTCTTAACGTAAAGTTGTTATTGAAAACCTAATATTATTCTGCTCTCCAAACTTCGTGTTGTTATTGAAAACACGATATTATACTGCTCTTTAATCTTGATATTGTTATTGAAAACATGATATTGTTCAACTATCTAAACGTGTTGTTGTTTTTGAAAACCTAATATTATTCTACTCTAACTACTTTGTGTTGTTATTCAAAACAGGATATTATTCAGCTCTTAAAACCTTATGTTGTTATTGAAAAAACGATAATATTCGGCTCTCCAAACGTCGTGTTCTTATTGAAAACACGAAATTATTTTGCTCTTTAAACTTCAAATTGTTATTCAAAATATGATATTGTTCTGCCTTTTGAAAGACATATTGTTATTGAAAACACGACATGATTGTGCTCTAAGAACTTCATGTTGTTATTCAAAACCTAATGTTATTCTGCACTCCAAACTTCGTGTTCTTATTGAAAACACGTTATTATTCTGGTCTTCAAACTTCATGTTGTTATTGAAAACATGATATTATTCTGCTCTCTAAACGTCATGTTGATATTCAAACCCTGATATTTTCTGGTCTCCAAACTTCTTGTTTAAATTGAAAACACGATATTATTCTGCTCTCAAAACTTCGTGTTGTAATTGAAAACACGTTATTACTCAGCTATTCAAACTTAGTCTTGTTCTTAAAACACAATATTATTCTGCTTTCCAAATTTGATATTGTTATTGAAAACAAGAAATTATTCCGCTCTGTTAACGTCATTTTGTTATTGAAAACCTGTTATTATTCTGGTCTTCAAACTTCGTGTTGTTATTGAAAACACGATAATATTCTGCTCTCCAAATTTCGTGTTGTTACTGAAACCACGAAATTACTCTACTCTCCAAACTTCCTGTTGTTATTCAAAAACTGATATTATTCTGCTCTTCATACTTCGTGTTGTTATTGAAAAAACGATATTATTCTGCTCTCTAAACGTCATGTTGTTATTGACAACACGATATCATTCTGCTCTCTGAATGTCATGTTGTTACTGAAAACCTGATATTAATCTGTTCTTCAAACTTCGTGTTGTTATTGAAAACATGATATTATTCTGCTCTCAAAACTTTATATTGTTATTGAAAACATGATATTCTTCTGCTTTCTAAACGTAAAGTTGATTGTGAGAAAACGATATTATTCTACTCTCCAAACTTCATGTTGTTATTGAAAAATCGATATTATTTTGCTCTCCAAAATTCACATTATTATTGAAAACATGATATTATTTTTTTTCTCTAAACGTAATGTGTTATTGAAAACCTAATATTATTCTGCTCTCCAAACTTTGCGTTTTTATTGAAAACACGATACTATTCTGCTGTCTCATCTTCATATTGTTATTGAAAACACCATATTATTCTGTTCTCCAAACTTCGCGTTACTATTGAAAACACGATACTATTTTTCTCTCCAAATTTTGTGTTGTTAATAAAAACACGATATTATTCTTTTCTTCAAACTTCATGTTCTATTGAAAACATGATATTGTTCTGCTTTTTGAACGTCATATTGTTATTGAAAACACGACATGATTGTGCTCTAAGAACTTCATGTTGTTATTCAAAACCTAATGTTATTCTGCACTCCAAACTTCGTGTTCTTATTGAAAACACGTTATTATTCTGGTCTTCAAACTTCATGTTGTTATTGAAAACATGATATTATTCTGCTCTCTAAACGTCATGTTGATATTCAAACTCTGATATTTTCTGGTCTCCAAACTTCTTGTTTAAATTGAAAACACGATATTATTCTGCTCTCAAAACTTCGTGTTGTAATTGAAAACACGTTATTACTCAGCTATTCAAACTTAGTCTTGTTCTTAAAACACAATATTATTCTGCTTTCCAAATTTGATATTGTTATTGAAAACATGAAATCATTCCGCTCTCTTAACGTCATACTAATTCATCACGTGTAATGATAATATATAAGACGATGTTGTATCAGATCAAACCTAGTACCCGTCTCCAGAGAAAGTAAAGTTTAAGGTAATCTATCAAAATTACTTTGAATACTTTAATTGTGTCGCACTCTTGGTTTCACTCAGAGTGAAAACTCTGAGCTACTTACACTGCAAATTAATAACCTAACATCCAACTGCAACGCCACTACAATCCCGTACACGTTTATACTCTTGTCCTTAAGACATGTATTCGGCAACGGTCACTTGGAAACTCTCTCTTTCCTGACCTGAAGATGACCTAGGAAGGTCGAAATGTTGTTCTCTCCTTATCAATAAAAGTGTTAATACCCGTACCAGCCGTTCTGAGATACAGAAGCACAATGTTTTTTTCAATACCATTATATGTCCCCTTCCATGTAACACTTTGACTTATGAGGGTGGTGATAGTGGCAATATCTACCAAATTTGCAAGTGTTGGTACTTTATTCACTGTATCTGTAAACATGTGTTATATATTTGTTACATAGCTGATAGTTGTGCAATAATGTCAAAAACACTGCCTTCTGCTTTTCCAAAAGAAAACAGTCATTAGAGCACTGGCAAAGTCAACATAGTTTGTGGCATGTAAGAAAACACTGGACAGTTTTTTAGGCACACCTTTTGTTCAAAATCTCTAAAACAATAAAAGTGGTCATAATGTGTTTCTTATGGTAACAGCTAGCACTAAAACTACCAAGGCAGTTCATCTTCTGGTATTTCAGTGAGTGATATGTAATAAAATGACATGATTAATCACTTCAGAAATTTTCTAATAAATGGTTTTAAGAAGATATCTCAAAGATTGTGACATTGTTTGGACTCTATATTCCTGCCTGAAATGTGTCCCTAACACCAACAGATGTAACAGTCCAATAGACAAGGTAACTTTAATAAAGCAAGGATCATAAAATCCTTGAAGTCTTTTGGCACATGAGAATTCCTAGACATCATCAATAGTCCCATTAGCCATCAATATATTACTCATATGATGAGCAACTGAAACTCTACTCAACAGTTTGGAAAGGAAGGGTTGCAACCCCTTAAGATGATAAAATCCTGCAACCTCGAAGATAAATGTTTACACTGTGGAAAGTCTTCTGAATGGTTGGATGTACCCTAAAATTGTCTTACCTTTGTCTAACTTATTATGAACAAGCAAAAAGTGACTGTAGCATTCTCCTCTTAACAGCTGGTTTGAGATCAAAACACAGTTTTCACAATGCTACGACTCATTAATCTCTTCAAACTCTAAAATTTTAATTTACCCAAAACATTCAAAGAGCATACTTTGTTTCCCATTTCAAACTTTCACTCCTTGACATGTTCACTTATAAATACATGTGCACGGATTATCACAAATCTCAACTTTTCTGCAAGTTTCTGTGGCACACCTGCACTAGAATGTGGAGCACATGTCACTTTGATAAAAGCCAACAGCACCAGTAACTGTAAGTCTGGTGAACAATCAGTCAACCATTTCTCTATTCATGACAGCATAAACTCGGTGTAGGATATTAAAAGTAAATTATAAATTTTAATACCTGAACCTATCTCAGTAAAATACATTCGTGTACTACACAAAGCTGTGAAATGGTTAAGATATAATCACACATGTACTATACCTAAGTTTTTATAACCAAAACATGAACAACAAACGTCGTTTTAAAAAACAAAAATACAAACGTACTTGTGTAAATATGACTGGAAGTAGATATCCTTACAACTGTTATTATTAAATTTCATAACAATGACAGGTACTATTGATTCCCATATTTCAAGATTTATTCCAGTGTTTAAGAAAATTACTTTCTTCGCTACATAGTTACGGTGTTAGTGCTTTAAATATAGTCTTAGCACTAGTGAAAAGATGTTCCAAGTTTGTTTAAATAAATAAATATGTGTATATACAAGATGTACATTCATTCATGTTTCTTCGTATTTGATTTCATCCATTCAAAAAGTAAGACCCAAAACAATGATTCAGAAGGACGGTTTTGGAAAAGGATAGCAAGGTATGTGAACCTATTACGAACAAAAACAGCAGAAAATTGTTTAAATATACAACTAACAAAATTGTAAGTTATATTGAAAGAAAGGATAATAGCAAATTCAAACAGAGGTACAAGTTAGAGAAAGACTTTCCCTCTGTTGATACAATCAAATCACATGAGACACTGACATTCTGAAAGGCAGTATTACACAAAGACTGGACAAAACAACAACAAAATGAAAGTATTAACTGAATGTATGGTTACAACGTTTCACCAGGTTAAAACTAATATTACTGATAGTAATAAACAAGTTTTTCCGTTACAATGATAGTATATTTTCTTAGTATAATTAATTTAGTCAAAAGTTTGACATCATTAACATTATATAACAATAGACAACACGCGAGTGCACGTATCACATTAAATTAAAAAGTTTAAAAAATATAATAACTTCTTGAGCAAGTAGCGACACTGCTCTTTTTATTACAGTTTATCTTTGAACTTAAGTTGCAGCATACACATGTGACAGAAGTGCAATTTATACATGAAATCACGTGACATACCAAAAACATACATAATAATTGACACTTATAAATATACATGATGACGAAAAGGTGTTGAAAGCAGAATACAATTACAAATACATCATTACTATTTACAATTTATTATGTATTTTGACAAACAACAACAACTCACTTTATGAACAAATTATGTACACTGTGTACTTTTTAATAGTTTATGCAAACAACAAGAACATTAAAAACATACCAAACAACACATCAGCCATTATTTTGAAGCCTAACTTCATGTACTCATTGTACTAAACTCTCTCAAAAATATGATAAGATAATCTCGCGATAAACACAAATAGACTAAGACACCTAACGTTTAATAGCTGAAACAGGTGTATTTGTTGCAAGGGTAAAGCTGAACTGCCTCTTCTCCATAAAATGTGTGGTTACGCTGTTTGAACAGTTCTAATATAATATAGGAAATACTCAAGTAATTTCAACAATAAAAAATTCCAAGATCCACGGATCGCCAATATAAATTCTCCTCCCCTCATACTGAATAAAAATAAACTATTTTCAAAAACACAAAAATTATGAAAACGTAATTGCTTTCGTAAACGGATTTTCATCACTTTTGTTTCAAAACCTCTTGAAGCTACGTGTTTTCTGACATCATCAATTTAAGAATCGAAGTCATTGAATCGTTCAGGAGGAAATAAGGAGGAAAGTTAGTTTTAAAAGACTGTAGGTAATCTTTAATTCGTCATTTTTCTCGTACAAAAAGGCCATATTGAACATTCTACTTCAATGGTGATCACTTGGGCACGCGAGAAGGTTTGGCCAGAACTACTATCCTTCGTAAATCAATATTCTGAACAAAAAGTAAAAATACAATTTAAATGTTCAAAAATTATTGAATCAACAATTAATGTAATCAATGTAAACATTTAAAAAATGAATTACTTAAAATATCAAGTTAGGTTTGGCTTTGCAGAAAATACAACAAATGTGTAGCAGCTAAACACATTTGTTGCACTTCTCAACAATTCTAAAACTTTGACTAGAATGTCACGTGGACAGTCTTGAATGGTTTGGATATTAATCTAAATAAGTCAGTTTTCCAACTGTTGAAACACCAGTGAAGGAAAGAGAAAGAATGAAGAAAAATAGACAGATATTAAAACTTTTACTTACGTATGTAATGAATGTAGTTTCAAAGTGATCTTTTCTTCTTAGATAATTTGGAATAAGTGAACCTCATAACTTTTTCTTCCAAACTTCCTGATTGTTTATATAGCAGAGCCACACTGATCTTTCTACTCTGTCCACTTCAGGAAAGCGAGAACCGGATTTTAGTGTTTTAAGTCAGTAAAGTTACCACTATGATCACAATCTAGAGACAACTACCTGAAACGAAATTTGTAAACAACATTCTAGGCCTATATAATTCAAATACCTCTTATGACATAAGTTTAGTTTTACAAAGATATTGGTGACCTGTGGAGTACAAAGGTTAGGAACAGCATAATCATGCCTTGCTATTTGAAGCTTGATCTTGGAATCTTGGGAACATTTTACGAAATTCCATCAAATCTTTGAATTTTTGAGACTTGAAGACTTTATTTATTTTCTAATCTTAAGTAATGTAAAAAGTTCCAAGGTAAAGTATGAAATGCTACCTTAACTACTGACGAAAGCGTTGTCTGACTGGTGTCAGTATCACTATAGTATCGACCTGTACCAAGGGTCAATGTCCTACATTCTCCATATGACAAAACGTGGCCTGCCTGGGTTAATAAGGCTAATAATAAGATGTCCAGGACAAATTGCTCAATTGCTTCTGTCATGTTGCCACGCTACAAATTTAACATCCTGTCATTAACCGTTGTACACTTGTGGATTGTTGCAGTCGAAGGTTGAACAAACCAAGAAACCAGGATATCCCAGCCCTTGCTACAAAATGCATACTGCTTATTACATATTTTGAAATAAGTTAACTTATATTTAAGTTATTTCAATTAGTCAAACCGTTCCTCAATATTTCCAAACATCTTAATATTAGTACTGTTTTGAAATAATTAATTTGTAATGTCCGCTCTGCAGCCTAGTGTTATCGAAAGCACGGTTTTGTAAGTAGTAAACTCAAATCTGTTATCCAACTCACTTGCGTTTCAGAAAAGAAAATTTATTTTCATGGTACGTGTACAAGCTCAGTCTCTTTTGAGAATTTTTATACTGCGATAAGTTAAACAATCTCAATTAGTTTCATTAATAGCAGTACTATAGCACTATTAATTTAAAAAATCTACCCACACCTCGATTTCTAACCCCACACGAACAGAAGTTTTGAAGAGTTTGGTGATAGGGAGTACGCGTTAGAACATTAACCAAGTTATGTAGATCGATTACATTCGTGATTCGATGTGACTGACAGTTTGGTGTCTTTATCATAAAATCATGATGTTTTGTGCTTCCCGAGGACTTAACAAGATTGAACTATCGTAATAAAACCGAGTCAACTGATGTCTCCAAACAGCTGTATTTACTGCAATAATATGTTGCAATCAATGTTTGCATAATTTAATAAGGGTATGTTTGACTGAATAGAAGAAAAAATGTTTATCTTGAAGGCTAATTTCTAAAATGAAGAGTTTAGTTGTTGAAACACGTGAAAGATGTTTTCTAAAATGTTAAACAATGTTTGTTTTCTGTAATTTTATTACTCCTCTTAGGAAACGTACATCAGATACAGTGGACCTGCCATCTAGTGTCCAATGTTCATATTAAATTACCTGCTTTCAGAAGATGTCAAATTTGTAATAAATTAAATATTGTTTTTCACATTATAAATAATTCACTTTCGTGAAAATACCTTAAAGTTCAAAATAACAAAAGGTTAGGTGTTTTTCTTATGTGCTATAGTCTTTTTTTGTTTCAGAATGATAAACTGCATACAAAACATATTACATTTTCTGTAAAAACTCTAAGCTTTATATTCTGCCATGCAAGCAAAGTCACGTGTTTAAATGACTAATGACAAAGAACGTTTATCATATCTCACAAGCCATTCCTTCCTCCAGCTTTGGATGAGTGAAAGTGAACACTGAACATTCCCTTCATTTAAGTTCATTGACATCTTGAAACTCAAGTTCCATTCTGTGTCAGAGATGAGTGACCCTGATGTTACTAAAGGTTACAGAGATATTGTTGTAGAAGTTAACCCTCCATTGAAAAAAAAAAAAATGAATGGTATTTAAAAACCTTCAATAACACTTAGCTAAAAGACCCAGACTTAAAGGAATTGTTGACGAAAGACCCAAATAATGTATTTATTGTTATTGGCATGATTATAAGTTGAAGGATACCATCATGTTGGCTTTAATGAAACACCAAACCAAGAATGAATACGATTTTACGTTCAGAGCTAAACAAAAACAGGACAGACTAAAATGCTTTCTAACAATGAAGAGAACCAGTTTTGGTATTTGGATTCATGGTTTAGCTACGAATGCCATTCCTTCTGGGCAACCATTTGACTGATGTGATGAGAATAACGTTTTGAACAGTAAAAGCAACGAAAATATGAAGATAACCAAATCATCATCACATTTGTTGGAAGATAAAATTACTTGTAAAGTGAGTAATTTATTGTTGTCAATGTGCAACGATACTGAGGTCTCTCTCTTATCATGGTTGAATCCGCTAAGATTTCCATCTCCAAATTCTTGGTGCCATGATGAAATTTTACCACAAAAAGAAAGTAACAGATGCCTCAGTAAAGACTGTTGGAATGAAAAATGTTTGTACTGAGAACCTTTACGCTGTTGATGAGAAGTCACTTCCTTTCAACAATATAGTCACATTATAAAAAAATAACTGCTCCAAAATGATGAGAGCAAATACTGACTTCAAAAATTGACATTTATGGTGTTTCGTCCACAGATGTAAATGTCATCTATTTGTTCTCTGTGCAAACCATGCGAGGAACCATCATCGTTTGTGATTGGAATCATTTGTCAAAGATGCATTCTGTTATTTTTCATGATGTAGTAAGTGACAAAATTAACTAAGCAACTCATCATAAAGTGCTCATATTTTCACAAACACAATTATTCCAGACAACTATTGATAGAATCCTGGAGCAAATTCCGAGTTTCAATAAAACTGTGTTAGTATATCTGCCTAGTTCTATGAAATATGACTATGGTTATAATGACACATATGCTTATTCTTTCCAAATATATTCTACCTAGTCCCCCGAAGGGACAGTGAAAAGTTTTCAGATTTACAATGTTGAAATCATGAGTTCGATTCCCTGCAGTGGACAACAGATAGCCTAATGAGGCTTTGCTAAACAAAATGAAAACAACAAAAACATATTTTACCTAAGGTTGACAGATTTAATGTTGAATTTATTACTTATGGCTAACTTGCATAACTGATCACAAAGGTTAATGAGAATTTGTCAATCCGTTCTACACATATCGGCAACTCTAGCAGGTTTAGTTTGGTAGGTCTAACGTTGAAGTCATCTTAAAGGCAGAGTTTCAGAAGCTATGGTCAGTCACCACTGAAAATTTGTTCAGGAACGAAGTTCTGGCATAAGGATTACGAGAAAAATCAAAAATTCAAAACCTATTTGATTAATCATTCTCAATCTATTAGATACAAGTACTTTCACTTCATTTTTGTGGGGCCTAACATGGCCCAGTGGTTATGGTACTTGACTCCCAATCTGAGGATACGAATCCTCATCACCGACCATACTCGCCGTTTCAGCCATTGAGGCGTTATAAATGTGACGGTCGAATCCACCACTTGTTAAAAAAACTAACCTTGGAGTTGGTGGGGGATGGGGTCGACTATTTGTCTTCCTTCTAGTCTATCACTGTTATATTGGGATTGGCTAGTGCAGCTAGGTCTCGAGAACCTTTGCGCAAAATTCAGAACAGATAAGTTTAAATTTGTACAAATCATTATTGTATATCACTTATTCTAGGCTGTGGATTTTTTATTTGCATAATCTGAGATTTTCTAATTTCCAGAGTGGTAATGCTGGTTTTGAAACAGATGTTTACAATCTCTCTTCATTAGTACTTCTTTCAGGCAGAATTACAGTAAATTAATCTGTAACAATTCTACCCCTTCTTCTTAGCCAATTTTATTCGCTGGCAGTACCAAGTAATGGCCGCGTATATACCCAATTTAGTTTTATTATTCATCAGAATCTCTACCAGTCTACCTTAAACTGAAATTATTTTAGGCAAGATTAGAGTAAATTAATTTACGAGACCTTGGGCGTGGTCAAACATATCAATCTAAAGGGTTTGAACTTCTGAGCTCAAAACTAAAATTAGATCCCAAATCGGCCAAGAGATGACATAGCTAAGAACTTGTACTTCAAACTTGCAACCCTCAGATTGCGAGTCGAACGTCCTAACCACCTGGCCATGGGATGGCAGAGAAGAGAATGGTATTAACATACACCATCTAGTGAGGGGGGACAGAGTTAGACTGATATAATACTCAAAACCAACTCCTAGAATAAAGCTACACAAGGGCTATCTGCGCTAGCCATCCCCAATTTAGCAGGGTAAGACTAGAGAGAAGGCAACTAGTCATCACCACCCACCGCCAACTCTTGGGCTACTCTTTTATCAACGAATAGCGGGATTGACCGTCACATTATAACGCCCACACGGCTGAAAGTGCGAGCATGTTTGGGGATTCAACCCGCAACCCTCAGATTACAAATCAAACGCTTTAACCCATCTGGCCATGTTGGGCCACAATATACCTTTGCAAGTCATGTGTTTTAGGGAATCAGTTCACAGTAAGCTAAACGTTTCATTTCACAACAAAGCCAACTTTTGCATCAGTATAATAAATAACTAACAGTGTTTTCTTCTTGATTATCAAACGGTCTGTGTGCGAATATTATAAATTATATTTCGTTATTAAAGTAGCGACAGTCTCCAATGTCAATGTATAAGAAAAATAAATGTATATATTTTTGTAAGGGAAATCTAATTTAATAGAATAAAAATTGTGTTTTTTATCAACTGTGTATGTTCTTTATTGCGCATCCGATGTGTGTGTGGTTTAATGACAAGCTAGAGGCTTATAACACTAATATTTAGAACTCAATCCTGCGACAGGCTCAGAGTAAATAACCCATGGTTAGCTTTTTACTTAAAACATGTTTCTAAAATGCAACACAAGCCGAAGATACTTCTGTATTTTAATTTTCTTTGCCAAAATCTTCTTTGTTTTCACAGATCTAATTTTACCAAAATAAATATACGCACCATTTACCCTTAGCCTAAATACAATTTTATATAACAAAAAGATTATTTTTTTTATAAATCTTTGCATGAGTCGCTGTTATAATTCTTATATTTTCATATTTCCCAAATGTTTTATATTAAAAAAATGTAATCTAATAAACAACCAAAATTTGTGAGTACTACTTATGGAAATATATATTTATTTTACGTTATTAGGTACAAAATATCAAATGCAACTTACGAGAATGTGCGAGAAATATTGATCAAAACAAATAAACAGAAAAAAAAATCATTTTGAAATCTTTAAACCAAAGCTTAAAAATGTTCTGCTTAAGATTTAACATTAAATCCTCCATTTTCAAGGCCCGGCATGACCAAGCGTGTTAAGGCGTGCGACTCGTAATCTGAGGGTCGTGGGTTCGCATCCCAGTCGCGCCAAACATGCCCTTTAAGCCGTGGGGGCGTTATAATGTGACGGTCAATCCCACTATTCGTTGGTAAAAGAGTAGCCCAAGAGTTGGCGGTGGGTGGTGATGACTAGCTGCCTTCCCTCTAGTCTTACACTGCTAAATTAGGGACGGCTTGCATAGATAGCCTTCGCGTAGCTTTGTGCGAAATTCCAAAACAAACAAAAACATTTTCAATCATCGAAAAAGGTAAAACAGAGTGAAAGTAGAAAACAGAAAGGTAACGTCAATACAGTTTATGAGAAGTAAATAAGTTCTTTGCTTCATTGAATTTACTACATCAAAGTATTAATTTGTTTTGTTTCAGGAATTTAGCAATGTGGTCATGGCCAAGTACACGAACAAAGTGAATTTAAGAATCGTCAAATTATTATTTTTTCTGACTTTCCTAAGGTCAAGAAAGTTCTTGCTTACTATTAGTAAATTGTGATTACTTGCCTAAAGCTAGCCATACCTTTTTCATTGTTTGTTTTGTTAATTTTCGCGCAAAAAATACTCGAGGGCTATCTATGTTAAGCCTCCTTAATTTAAAAGTGATAGACCAGAAGGAATGCGGTTAATTAACGCCACCCAATCTTTATCAGCGAATAGTGGAATCGATCGTCCCATTATAAAACCTCACGAGTGAAAGGTCGAGTATGGAAGGCGAAGAGACTCGATTCCAAGTCTTTTTCTGTTCAAAGTCAAGCACCATAATCATGCCAAGCTTAAATTGCATGTACATCTTCAGTGCAGTAAGTTAAATATTCAACTCACCATTTTCACTGTACTCAGATATTGAAATATTCAACTAATCATGTACATTACCCTCAGACTCTGAAGACAAATTCACTTATATATCTAGCAGCGTCCATACAGTGAGAAAATGTGAACCTGTGTTACAACGCTTGACTCTGTTGTCCTCATTTCTAAACTATTCAGCAGCTGTTAAAATGACTTTGTTCTAAGGTTTTGTGATGCAACATAGTTAGTTCATTCTGTAGATAACAAAACCATTTACCAAACATGGTAACTACTAGTATCCAAAATAATATTGAATTGTTGCAAGTTGAAAAAATTATTGGTGAAATTTTTACCTATAGAGCCCTCTTCCAACCTTTCATTGAACGAAATTCCAAGTGTGCAAGTGTAACCATTTTCGCACTTCTCATTGTATTAACTTATGATCCATAGATTGATAGATATATAAGACTGCTAAGGGTAAGTGTTATTATATAGTTTATTTTGTGACTTAATATATAATGATCTTTTAGTTTTCATGACAGCAGTGTGGAAAATTGATTGTTTTAAAAATGTTAGTTGTGACACATTTTCGTAACATGACTCTGTACGAGTTCTAGGTCGTGTTTGCAATTGCATTACTAATATTGTTAACGTCATGTTATGGGACCTTTGGTGTTTTTATTGTGACCTTATCTGAATATTATTACATTCAGACTCTCGTAGTTTGTCAAAAATTCAAGGCTTCAGTGAAAAAACGAACTTTTGACAAGAAAAGAGAGTTATTTAGTTTTAGATACAACTGTTATATTCTTCAGTGTGAAGAATTTTTGTACAAACGTTTGACTTGTTTCAAATATATTTTTTAAAAACAAGTGGATTCTGTACTGTCCGTTTACTATATGACCGGCATGGCTAGGTGGTTAGGAGCACTCGACTCGTCATCTGACGGTCCCGAGCTCGAATCCCGTCACACCAGACACGCTCGCACTTTCAGCCCTGAAGGCATTATAATGACACGGTTAATCTCATTATTCGTTGATAAAATAGTAGATCAAGAGTTGGTAGTGAGTGATGATGACGGTTTCCTTCTCTCTAGTCTTACGTTGCTAAATTAAGGACGGCTAGCGCAGATAGCCATAGTGTAGCTTCGCGCGAAATTTACAGAACAAACCAATAACATGAATAAGAAAATAACACAATGTAAAGCTTTAACATAGAAATAACATTTGATATGAAATTAAACCCTTTAATAAAAAGGTTCACTTTATATCAAGAAGTAATTTTCAATTATATCATTACATTCAAAGCAAACAAGCCTTTTATTGTTTGAATTTATCGGTAGCAATCCCAGATATATACTGTAGAAGAAGCCCAACCTACATATACTTCAAAATCCTAACACAGATAACCAGGTATATAAATGTACGCGTAATTAAAACGAATACTTAACATTCAATTTATTTTATTCATAATGATTGTAATACATTTATTTCATCAGTTGGGTATCGTTGCTTTTAACAATACTTTTGGTTTTGATTCGAAGACAAGTAAATAATAGTGCTAGATCTTGCTGAAAAATGAACAACATCAAACATTTTCTTTCTAGCCTAGTTGCATTCTCAGTAATCCCAATAAAAACATTACAGCTGAACTTAAACGAAAACTCTATTTTGTATTGAGCATCCAGAGACTTAGAGTCAAATGCCATAATATATTCTCAAGACGACTGGTATGGGTATAAGCACTTTAATTAAAATAAAGTACAGAATAATGTTTTGACCTTCTTAGATCATCTTAGTTAACCTGAAGATGACCTAAGAAGGCCGAAACATTGTTCTATACTTTAGTTTAATTAAAGTGCTAAAACCCATACCAGTCGTCTTGAAAATACATTTTCACTTCAAGTGGGTTTCTCGTCATAAACGCCATAACGTTCTTCTACTGAAAACATCTTTGTTTAGAATATCTTAAGAAGTCTTTGTTGGTGTCTGCGACATCTGATAGCGAATTTAACCCATTTCGTCTGTTAAAAGTATTTATATGTTTGTTGATGTTCGCATAAAGTTACTCGAGAGTTATCCCTAATTTCGAAGTGTTTCATAGATTAGAGGGGAAGGCAGCTAGCGTCCCTAATTTCGAAGTGTTATATATATTAGAGGGAAAGGCAACTATATGGCACTATCGACTGCCAACTAACTTTTGGACTACTCTTTTTACCAACAAATAATGAAAATACGTTTTAACGTCCCCAGGCCTGAAAGGACGAGCATGTTCGATGATAAGGTGTGAACTCATAATCCACAGTTTGCGAGTCGAGTGTCCTACCAAAGGAGAAGATCAAAGAAGATAAAGAAAACTTAGTTCAACACTCTTTAGTATATTATTTTACAAATAATATATAAAAAAACACGAGTGATACCTCAAGAATAACACATTGAGAGTTGTATGAAAAGGATTATAAAAATCAAAACTCATATGCAAAGGAAAGTAACCGTGGTTGAAGCAAAAGCACAATATAAACCATAAGATAACTAATACATTTTATCAACAACAATAACGAATACAACGGTGAAACAGAAAACAGTTTTACTTCCTGGAAGATTCCAAGGATTAATACTAGATTTGGTGACAATCGCTTCAGGTATCGCCAGCAATCCACACGCACAAACTCAGACATGTCAAATAATGGTCTGGGGAATACCGAGCGAACAAAAGCAAAAATAAAAAACAAAACGTTTTTATGATTTTATTAAAATCTGCATTATTTGTTTTTTTTTAATTTCGCGCAAAGCTACTCGAGGGCTATCTGCTCTAGCAGTCCCTAATTTAGCAGTGTGAGACTAGAAGGAAGGCAACTACTCATCACCACCAATCGCCAACTCTTGGGCTACTCTTTCACCAACGAATAGTGGGATTGACCGTCACATTATAACGCCTCCACGGCTGAAATGGTGAGCATGTTTGGTGCGACCGGGATTCGAACCCGCGATCCTCAGATTACGAGTCGAACGCCTTACACGCTTGGCCATGCCGGGCCAGAAATCAGCATTAAACAGCGCTATTTATTGGTGTCGATAGAAAATTTCTATACATTTATACGAGTTCTTTTTATGACCATGTGGTTAAGACTCTCGACTTGTAATTAGAAACGGCTAGCGCAGATAGCCTTCGAGTAGCTTTGCGCGAAATTCTAAACAAACCAAACCAAACGAGTTCTTTTATAGTTAGAATTAGTAACACGTAAAACCTTGTACCAACGAACCCTGAGTTAGTGCTAATTTTCAAAGCTCATGTTAATGGAGTGATAATACATGACGTCCGAAAAGTCTGGAACAATAGGTGATTTGCAGATTTTATTAATTTCAGATGGCGCTATCAAAATATGGTAGGTCGAGTTAATTCTAATTTGTTTTGAATTACGAGGACGACCTGTGGAACACATTCTGTTAAGTACGTTGAAGGGTCTATGAGTTCAGACTTTTCGAGCACCTTGCACTTTATGATAACATATCACATGCGCGTATTTTCGAAACTACCTTGGATAATTCTGAAGAGTGAAAAAAAAAAAAAAATCACACTACTTACCACATCGCTTGCTCGAACATGTCTGAACTACAGAAAGGTATATATATGCTCCTAATTCTGATCTGACAGAATACAGCTGACCAAATAAGAATTCATGTGCTACTCATGACTAATAGAATGGTGGGGTTTAACTTTCACTCTTTTAACACCCATAACACTGAAATGTGAAGCCAGTCTTTGTTTGGTTGTTTGTAATCTACTATAGAGCTACACAATGGGCTATCTGTGCTTTGCCCTCATGGGTGTCGAAACCCGGTTTCTAGCGTTGTAAGTCTTTAGACATACTGCTATGCCACTGGGAGGAAAGCTCGAAGAGCCTCAGACATCGAAAATGCAACTATTTTCTTCCTGAAATACGTTGTCTGAGACAATGAAGAAACAGCAAGATTCTCTCACTGATATTTCAGTATTACATTACGTTACATTTTATAATAACTGTCAACATTGTGTTTTTTTCGATTAAGAAATGTTAGATATTTGAAACGGTGAAAAGCTGCAAGTTTAACAAATGTGAAATGTACAATAGTCTACATGTAGTTAAATATCACAGATGTTACGCGGAAGTTTTAAAATTCCGATTAACTTAAACACAGTTTTTATTCCATGAATAACTGGATCCTTAGAAATGGAATACATCACAAATATTTACTTACTGTGGTGTGTGAATAGCGAATCAGATACTGTATAGTATTAAGAATGAATTATACACTTACTGAAAAGTTTGAACAGAGAATTGTACACTGACCATGGTATGTGAACAGAGAATTATACACTTACTGTGAATTATGAACAGGGGATTATAAACTTACCGTGATATGTGAACAGAGGATTATACAATTACTGTGAAGTGTGAAGAAAGGATTATACAATTTCTGTGAAATGTGAACGGAGGATTATACATTTACTGTATAACTTTTAGAAACTTGATTCTTCCAATTAGAAGAATTTTTGAACGTGGAAATCAATTACACGTCTGTTAATTTTAGCCTTCTCAAAAAGTCTGGATGGGAGACTAATCATGAACCAATACATAAACTTATTTCTTGCTAACTTATTGTGTTGCCTTTAGGAAGAAAATACAAATAATTCTCAGAAGTTGATAATACGTTTCAATAGAATAATCCTGACAATTATTAGAATACTGATAATATTCAGAAGACTAGAAATAATTTTAAAATAATTAAAATATTTAATAATACTTTGAAAATTGATAAATACTTCATTCATTACTATACATTGTTTCGTACATGTGGCAATTCTCTAATTCTTCGGTAAAGAAATTATTTTAAAATAATGTAGCTTATGAGTAATGCCAGGTTGTACAGAATGTATTCTAACTACATTCATTTATTTTTTACATATAGGTAAAGCATACATAGTCTCTCTGAGATTTGATGGATACAATATGTGTTCAACTCCTTCTCACCTATATCCCCAGGGTCGGCATGGCCAGGTGGTTAAGACACTCGATTCGTAATCTAAGGGTCGCGGTTTCGAATTCCCATCACACCAAACATGCTCGCCCTTTCAGCCGGGGTGGCGTTATAATGTAAAACCCACTATTCGTTGGTAGAAAAGTAGACCAAGAGTTGGCGGTGGGTGGTTATGACCAGCTGCTTTCTCTCTAGTCTTACCCTGCTAAATCGGGGATGGCTAGCGCAGATAACCCTCGTGTAACTTTGGGCGAAATTCAAAACAAACCTATTTCCCCGATGTGCCAAGAGCCTGTGAGCTGGTTTGGGTCCGTTTTCACACAGGCTGTGAATTCTAGCGCAAACGACTGCTGATAGTGCCTGGATATTCCATAATGGAGTGAAAGAACACCCTATAATGATGATTCTTTTATATTTGTTTTGGAGGACAAAATTATTAATATTATGAATTTTGATAAAGTAATAACATTTGTTATTTCCTTTTAGCGATGTTGTTTTCACATTCGACGTGAAGTTACCCCAAATCTAGCTTTTATATTAAAATATCTGTCAGATGTTCAGAACCATTTAGCTACAACACTGATTAAGTTAATACTTAGCTAGCATATTTGTTTTTGTATCACCTAGTGGGACAGCAGTAAGCCTACGGATTTACAACAGTAAAATAAGGGGTGCGATTTGGACTCGGGAGATATTTCGATGTGGCTTTGCTATAAGAAGCACACACACACTTGTTCACCTGGTGGGATGGCAATAAGTCTACAGATTTACAACAGTAAAATCAGGGGTTCGATTCCTCTTGGAGGATTTAGCAGATAGCCTGATGTGGCTTTGCTATAAGAAGAAACACACACACACACATACAACAGTAAATTCCGGAGTTTGATTCCAAGAAGTGGACACAACAGATAGTCCAGTGTCGCTTTGCTTTAAGGCAAGTGGGTTTCTGTAAGAGAGAATAAGTTTCCCAGAGTCCTGCATTATAGCCTCCTATTGATTTTTTATTTGAAGTTAAGCTCTGCCCACCACGTGTATAGAAACCCAATTTTTAGCTGCAGACATTCCCCTGTGTCAGTAAAGGCATCTCTTATTGAATAAAGCACCGTTAAACCAGATACTTTGCCCTCAAATTGATATATTATTTATGTATTCAGAATCGTTGTGTGTTAGACATTCCAATGAAACTTCTAAATTCTATACTCTTTTCTTCAGGCACACTGATGAATAAGAGTTTCTTCGTAGAACCACGCCTAAACCTTCATAACAGAACACTACAAATTGCAAGCGTTCACGTACATCATGAAATGATAAGTACATAAGCCTATTATTTTAGAATAATATGATAAAAAGTGTAATGTTATACACATCATAGGATTTGAGTAGAAAATACTGAAAGAGTTAGAAATTGTTTACAGTATTAATGTCTTTTTGGATTCGTAGTTATAAAAACAACAGTGCTTATAATAATGATGTCATTAATAAAGTATGCACATCATGTGGAATACACTGTTAGTATTTCCAGTTTGAAAGAGACTTTTGAAACACACGAGTTAAATGACTGTGTCAAACAATTGTTTGTTGAATTTCGCGCAAAGACACGCGTTAGTTATCTGTGCTAGCTGTCCCTAATTGAAAAGTGATAAACTAAAAGTAAGGCAAATAGTCAACACCATCCACTGCCTTCTCTTGAGTGGTTATTTTATCAACGAAAATGGGACTTGCCCATAACTTTATAACACTTACATTGCGAAAATGGCGAGAATGTTAGGGTGGGAATTGAACCTGCGATCCGTAACTTGCAGTTCAAGCGCCATAACAACGAGGTCATACCAGGCCCATGTCACAAACCCATAAATTTCCGGTATAATCCCAGAATTTCACTATTAGTCATGAGGATGGCAACTAACCAACAGTATCCTCCTCAAAACGAATATTGGAATTGACTGTCACTTTTACAAAGCACATACAGACGTAATGGTGAGACGTACCTAACATCATCGCGTCTCGAACCCTGAACCATCTGATCATCGGCTCTAACTGCCATCTGTAGGTAGTCACAACAGTTTCAACAATGACCATTAAGCGTTTTGCTATCACAATCAGTTCGTCATAGCATAAAATAATTCATATCTGTAATTTTGTGCATATATATTTATAACATACCTGATACAATCAGCATCATTTAAATTGTAATCAAACGACGAACGTAGTTACGAATTGACTGTGTATATGATAGCTTATTACATTATTGAATTGTGTGTCAGATTGTTTGTAGATATGTTATCTAGAGAAAAATTGCTGATTACAATAGGAAACCTTGATAAAATGATGTAACCCATAGGACCCACTTAATTCACCGTCCTGCACCAGAAAACTTTCGGGGAGCCTGCGCAAGTACATCTCATATGAAGCAATCCGTATGTGTCGCGAGGAAAGTCACTGTATTACACAGAAAAATTATACGGTTTTTAATTCTTCGTTTAGGGTTAATTAGTGAGAAAAGAGTGTAGAGATGATCCAGCAAAAGGAAAAAGGACGAGTTGAAGTTAAAATATGGAGACAAAGGCTCACATGCACGAATAACATTAGTAGCTGGATAGAAACAAGTATACCAACATAGGCCTTCAGCAGACTAACAGAGATCAATGTGGATGAGGGACCATGGTCATCAATGTTTATAACAGATAAGGCACGTACCAATGAAGGAATGGATAATACTCAAACCAAAAACTGCTTCATGATGCTTCTCAAAAAAAGAATGCCTTGCAGGTTTAGGCCTTAAAAACTCACATACCATAATAGAAGCAAGACAATTTCGGTGGTAAAAAGAAATTAAATTACATTAATGTGAGCTAAACTCCATGAAGTGATGGATTCATTACGTTTCGGGCAACTACAAGAATGGTCATAAATTATACAGGTGGTTTTATAATCTGATTTACGCATGTGTGAAAAACAGAAATCGCTCTATTTGCGCACAATATCAGAATTTCATAAATACTCGAGAACTATTTGCCCTCTCATATACGGTTACTGTTAAAAATATCTTGGGAAATAGGTTCTGTAATAGTGTAAGCAATCGAGAGTACTTCACGGGATCAATATATATATATAATCTTCAACTGATCCTTTTTGGCTCACGGGAACTGAATGTTTTAAGAAGGTAACGTAAATGTTCGTGAGGTTTAACGCGAAAATGGCAGTATCTAATTAACAAACTGCCAATTAAAAATGACATGTAATGTATTAGTTACAGCCATAATTCAAAAAATAAAAAAGAGAAAAACTTCTGCAGGCCTCTGTCATGTTGGATATTCGTGCTACCATATAAACAGACAAAAAGTAATAAGGTAACAAATAAAATGCTCACATGTTTTGTTTTGTCATGTGATTTTGCTGTTGAGGTTTGTTATTTTATGAATGTACATACCTACATTCGTGTCAAGGTCAACTAACGTTCTAGACCCAATCGTTGAATAGCTAACCAGGAAAATAATCCACCAACACGAGAGCATCAATAACTTTAAATGCAGTGAAATGGATGTAGATTTGTTTTTGTGAAACCTGTTTTTGAATTTTGTAAGACATTTTTATACCAAAGGTGCGCCCCTCAAATTGTTGTGCTCTTAAGCCCTAGCCTTGAAAGCCTAGTGGTTAATAAGCCCTTGAACACATGTAGACATTTACATGTATAAATCTAGTTATTTTTAATGTACTATGTTATCTACAAGTATCCTGCACACTCTGTAATACAAATAATATTCAAGTAATTTAGTTTACGTTTCATTTACTCACGAACACGAGTTGTTCATATTTAAAAAAAGGTTTTGGTGTTGTGTCCACCCTTTATTGTTCAGCGTTATTTTGTTTCGTATCTGAGCGTACGTGACGTTTTTCAGCTAAACATTTATACATTCACTGCTTGTATCACGACATTAATAATGGAAGCAAGTATATGAGAGGACGAAATTCGTGTACTATTATTTTTGCGGCATTTCACGTGCGTGCACCCTGTGGTCGACAAAACAATTTTATTGTCTCATGAAGAATTTTTATTTATTATAATTTTTTCCCAATCTAGTTATTTTGTCTGATTTACTACTAGCTTGTTGCTTGATAAGCGAATGATAAGACTTCATTTATAATTCTTATTTTAACTTTCTATTTAATACAATGAAAATAGGTTTTTACATTTGATCTGAAAAAGAAACGAAAACAGAAACTCTTCCGAAAAACATTAACCCTTTCAATTACAAAGAAAAGAAAAAAATCATGTGAGCCAAGTCAACGTGCATCACCCAGAAGTCTCCCGCTGGTACAGCGGTAAGTCTACGGATTAATATCACTAAAATCATCGAGGGGTTCGATTTCCCTCGGTGGACTCAGCAGATAACCCGATGTTGCTTTGCTATAAGAAAACATACACACATTCATTCACCTAAAAGCAAGTGTTGGCAGGCATAATATCCATAGATGGCACGTTGAAAATACTTCATGATTCGTGAATAGGATATACAGACATTTTGGTGAATCGCATGTTATAGTTTCCTGGATAGATACAGTAATAACAAAAAGAGGGCGAATTGACGAAAATGCACGCAATTACTTAATAGAAATGTCTTGTTTATTTGTTTTCGGATATTCGCGTAAACTACATGAACACAATCTTGGTTTAGTCGTTGTTCTTCATTTTGAGTTGATGGACTAGACTAGAAGAAAAGCAGTTATTCAAAGGTGCCAACCACCTGTTCTTAGGCTATTTTTGTATGACGAAATAGGGACATACATTTTTAAGTGCACCCACGACCCTGAAGTGTGGAGCGCAATTTTTTTTTCCGGAAAAGGGAACGAACGTTGAGTCTGTTTCTTCTCTGTCCGAAATCATATCCACTGAACTACACGTGGTTCAGGAACTATAATTTTAACTCATATTTCTTTTGAATATTGTTTAATATTTCAAATACAACACATTGACGTAATCTATACGTATTTTATTAGAAGAATGAAAACAGGGGCTAAACATGGTCTAATGGTTAGCTTGCAGGGCCTGCTTATCAGACGACCTCAAATTTAAGCCCGTTTGTAGTCGGCGATAAGACATTGCAATGACATGTTGACTCTTTATATACGTGATAGACATTCGCCTAAATTAGGGATAGTTACGTCCGAACCTTGGAATTTTTTGACTTGGCCGTTTAGCCCACATGTACCCTAAAGGTTGCAAATACTAAAAAACAAAAAAATAATTTTATGATTACCAGTAGTATTATCTAGTTATTATGTTTCATAGCTCATTAAAAATGTAAATACAATGAGGGCGTGGCAAGCTTGAGAATGCTTGTTCGTTTGCTTTTAATTTCGCGCAAACTACACGAGGGCTATCTGCACTAGCCCTGCCTAATGTAGCAGTGTAAGACTAGAGAGAAGCCAGCTAGTTACAACCGCCAACTCTTGGGCTACTCTTTTACCAACGAATAGTGGTATTGACCGTCACATTATAAGCCCCCACGGCTGAAAGGGCGAACGCGTTTGGTGTGACCAAACCATGGGGGCGTTATAATGTGACGATTAATCCCACTATTCGTTGATAAAAGAGTAGCCCAAGAGTTGGGGGGTAGGTGGTGATGGCTAGCTGCCTACTCTCTAGTCTTTACACAGCGAAATATAGGTTCAATTATCAAATTACGCGTGTAGCTTTAACAGTATTCTCAAGGTCCGGTATGGCCAGGTGGTAAAGGCACTCAAATCATTATCTAACAATTGAAGCTATCCGTACGTGTAAACACTGTAATATAACCCCTTTTTTACAATTTATACATTAGTATCACGACTGTATATTCCAGTTTCACATAAGGACTGATAGTGGCGTCTCCATTTGTTTCTTTATATATTCATAAATAGAGAGTTCGTCTTCTGCATATTTGCACAGAAAATGTTGTATTTGTATTTCTCATAGGCTAAATGTTCGTAGTTAAGCACAAAGCTACACAATAGGTCACCTCTTCTCTTCTCACTGCGGCATTCGAAATTCGAATTTTCAGTGTTATATGAAGCTAGTTTTAATACACTATGTATTTTGAAATAACGATGAATTGGTTATATGTGAATAACGTGTTTCGATTGTTTGTTTTAGCAGAAAAGGTACGCTGTTGGCTATCAGAACTTTGTCCATTACAGGGAATCGAGCACCGAATTTAACGTTATAAGTCAGTAAACTTACTGCTGACTCACTTGAGGGCAGGGGACAAATCATAAAAACAAACACAGCTGACAATAACAGTATAAGTTTCAGTGGTGTCATAAGAATTGAATATTAAAATTATCACGATTTTATATTATTTGTTTTGTAAGATAATTCCGTTTTTCTAACTTAAAGATTTTAATCCTAAAGATCCCAAATACAAGTAACTAATTGATTTTAAACAGTTTTACCATTGAATGAGTTATAAGTAGACTTTACTTGATAACCATTAGCTGGTTTTATCTACCTATCTATCGACGAGACTGGCTAAGGATAAGAAAAAATAGTACCACAAATTAGGAAATCAAATTAACACCAGGACAACGAAATGACCACAGACTGAGTTGGGCCGGGAGAGAACAATCATAAATATACAGGATTGTGGATGAGTACTAAACACTTACATTTTAATGCAGGCTTTGGTTTAGACAGTAATCATTTACCTATCTGGTGTATCTTGGATCATGAACCTCCATTAGAATATAAACAACATCAATTTAAAAAAGCTCATTGGAAAGAAGATACAAATATCCGGACTCTGTATGAAATAGAACATAGAAAGAGCATCGGTTATATATAAATACTTTCAAATAACGTCTGTCTTACTAGATCTGCAGACTAAACCAAAACACAATCAATATATAACTCGCAATATATGGCAAAACAATGGAAAATAATAAATATCATGAAAGAACGACGACAACCAAAAGGAATGTACGTGAATAACTATTATAGTTTAAAAGAGATACATGATAGACCTAATAGTGGATAGAAAATACTATTAACTAACTCATGATAAGTATAGTATGATACATTAGCCATAATAATATATATATATATATTGTGACACAAAACTACACTATATCTCTAGTTAAATGACGTAAAACAAATATTATTTGAACAATATACATAACTATTGTATTGCATTTTACACAGTTTAACCACCCCCTTCAAAAACTAAAACATTAAAAATGTTGAATTTACTTCACTAGAGACAAAGCACCAATTCATTTCATAAATATGCATACTCTTTGTGTAAGTTGATCTTTGTATCTTAGAACGGCTGGTATGGGTATTAACACTATTTGATAAGCAGAGAACAACGTTTCGACCTTCCTTGGTCATCTTCAGGTTAACAAAGAGAGTTTGTAACTGATTGTTGCTGGATGCAGTCTCAGGGACGAGAGTATAAACGGGTACAGGATTGTAGGAGGCGTTGCAGTTGGATGTTAGGTTATTAATTAGTATAGGTATAAAGGTGTTCCCGTATATTTGTTTAATTTTGGTTTTAGTTGCTGTATAAGTAGGACTTCTTTGATTTTGCGTTTGTTTATTTTTGTTTCCTGACTTAGTATCTGGAAGTTTTCCGTGGTTATGTTGTGTTTATTTGATTTATCATTGTTAAAAAACATGTGAATGTGTTTTCCTGCGTTCTTTGAATATAGTTTCCCTTTTTTTTGCTTGTTTCTCCAGTATAGAAGTCGTGGCTGTTGTTGCATTGTATTTTATAAATTATGTTGGTTTTGTGTTTGTCATTGTAGTTTTTACATAATATGGACTTTAATTTTGTACCTGGTTTTTGAATAAATTTGGTGTTCACTGGAATGTTGTGTTTTGTTAAATGTTTTTTTCCAAATAGATATTTTTTCGCTGATATCGGGAACATATGGTAAGCAGCATTAGGAGATTTTGTAGTTTGTTGCATCCTGGGACTTAATGTTGTTTATTTGTTGTTGATCTAGGTGTGTGCATATAAGTTTTCCCTCGGGTTTCTGAGGAAATTTGTTGATGTTAATGAAATGTTGTTTTATTTTATTTGATTTCAACGTTAATTTATCGGGTGAGCATAAATTTGTGGCTGTGTTTATTTGGTTTCTTAATGTGTTGAGTTTTTTTGTTTCATGTGCTGAGTCTCAGGGAAAGTATAATCCAGTATAAGTGATGTTTCTCGTCATCAAGAATAAGTTGACCTTTACATATTGCCAGCAAATGTGCAACAACATGTCCCTCCCCTGCCATTGCATATCTGGCATATGTTTTATTCAACTTAAACACATTCTTACATTTGCGAAGTTTTCCTCAGCTGTTGATATGGTACCAGGAAACCTAATATATTTTCATAATGCTAAAATAAAGAGCATCAAATGGCTTTGAATTTAGGTACTTGAATTTCATCTTAACATAATGATTTTCCAATTTGCTCTAGTCTTTCACTACTAAATTAGGGACGGCTAGCGCATATAGCCCTCGGGTAGCTCTGCGCGAAATTCAAAACCAAAAAAATTCATCCTGATTTTTTGTAAAATCTACGTCTTTTAGTCTTAGAACCACGTGTTATGGTCTTTCTTTTCGTAACATTTAGTGCGTTGTCTCATCTCTTCGACAAAAATTTGCACAAACTTTGTGCGGAGCCTAAGATTTGTTTTGGTTCCCAAGTTTTATTCCAAAATACATGCAATACGCTTTATTAACGAAATATGTAATGTTTTGCCTTTGTTTCGTAACAACAAATTTACCACAAGTACAACAGGATATGTTTCGATCATTTAACAACCTTTTGTTGCCGTAGCAACGAATACGTAATACTGAAAAGTTTGTTTGTTTGTTTTGGAATTTTGCACAAAGCTACTCGAGGGCTATCTGTGCTAGCCGTCCCTAATTTAGCAGTGTAAGACTAGAGGGAAGGCAGCTAGTCATCACCACGCACCGCCAACTCTTGGGCTACTCTTTTACCAACGAAAAGTGGGATTGACCGTCACATTATAACTCCCCTACGGCTGGGAAGGCGAGCATGTTTAGCGCGACGCGGACGCGAACCCGCGACCCTCGGATTACGAGTCGCGCGCCTTACGCGCTTGGCCATGCCGGGCCAATACTGAAAAGAAAAACAATAATGTCAAAATGCACGCATAAATAAATACTATCCAGAAATGGTACGTCACGTGGCCTTTGACCGTTCGAATACTAGTGGTGTGTTTCTCGTGAGTTCTGGAACGATCGATGAGACTCTTAAGTCGCTATTGGTCTCGAGAAATCTATAGCCAGTGGTTGTCAATATTTTAAGCCTAACAAAATGTAACAAGATTTCAGTAAAGTGATTCACTTATGTAAAAATACATAAAACATTTTGTGAAAATATGTACGTGATGGAGAAAAATGGATAAAATTTTCGAATTCAGCGTACAGGAAGTGCTGTCGACCTGCAAACATTTCAAGAAAATAAAAACATCGCAAGCCTGTGTTATGTATCAGTCTTTATTTTTCCGAACCCGGCTCCGGCTTTTTTTTTTTTACATTTTCACCGCAATGGACAAAGCAAATAGCAGCTCATTGTCGCTTTGCTATAAAACAAACATTTGCAATAGAAATCGATGTATCGCTTAAATTCCAAAGAAATGCTGATTTTCTCTTTAAAGATATTATCATGTTTAGGTGTAATTTCTTATTCTGGTGATAATAATAATGAAAAGTAAGATTTGTTTGAATTTAGCGTAAAGCCACACAAGGGCTATCTGTGCTACCCGTACTTAATTTAACAGTGTAAAACAAGATGGAAGGCAGCTAGTCATCACCACCCACCGCCAACTCTTGGGGCTAGTATTTTACCAACGAATAGTGGAATTGTTTGTTACATTACAACACCCCCATGGCTGAAAGGGCAAGCATGTTAGGTGAGACAGGATTGGAACCCGCGATCCTCGGATTGCAAGTCGAGCGCCCTAACTACCTGGTCATACTGGGCCACAACGTATGAGTTATCTGAAACGAAAAGTGTAACTTAACGTAACCATAGCAGCAGCAAAAATATAAGAACAATTTGGGAAAGAACTATGTAACTCAGGCCCGGCATGGCCAGGTGGTTAAGACATTCGAATAGTAATCTGAGGGTCGTGTGTTCGAATCCCCGTCACACCAAACATACTCACCCTTTCAACCGTGAGGTCGTTATAATGTTTTGATCAATCCCACTATTTGTGGGTAAATGAGTAGCCCAAGAGTTAGCGGTGAGTGATGATGACTAGCTGCCTTCCCTCTAGTCTTACACTGCTAAATTATGGACGGCTAGCACAGATATTCCTCGTGTAGCTTTGCGTGAAATTCAAAACAAACCAAACCAAACTATGTAGCTCAAAACAATCATAGCAACAGTGAGAACACGCGAATAACCCAGGAAAAAAACTATGAAACTCAAAATAATCATATCAGAAATGACAACATAAAACATCAATCGAATCAACAGCGAGAATGTAAGAACAATATTCAAGAAACTTTAATGATTTATAAAATATACACGTAAGTGAAAACGAAAAAGGCATTTGTAATTAGCAATGGAATCAATTAAATCATTTGGAATTTATATATTTGCTCACTTATAATTTGTGGAACATTTGGAATTGGAATATTCTAACTTAACGGTACCTCAAACACACGTGGAATACCGCGTCCTACTAATTTTGTGTATGCTTTAGTAACTGACATTCTCAGCCTTGAGTCCATCAACCACATAAACTATTAGCTACCATTCCCCAAATTGTCCTTGCCCAGAATTATCATAAAGGATGTTTTAACCCCGTTTTCTTCTTTTTCACTGATACAACTAAGGAGACACAAACTTCTATTTCTGGAAATATAACGTTTGATTATTAAGTTCCAACGTGAACGTTTTTTTTTCATCTAACAATCTCGTATCTTAATCTCTTGTGCGAAACATCAGGGAACTAAGTGTTCCATAAGAGCCTGTGTTCTATCCGTATCCTCTTCCTACGTAATCTGATGTCGATGAGAGAACCTGCCTTGAAATCTGATATTACTTCTTATAAACATCTCTAACGTTAATAGTGTAATAAGTGCTCTAACCAAGTTCAATGGATTAATCCGTAAACAAGAAGTTCGGCAGTACTCATCCAATTTCCTTCTGACCAATAGAATTTCGAATCTTACATGGTTGGAAATGAGAAGTATGTTTATCCACCAATTGCAGTTGTTCCGAATAAATTGATGTATCTTGTTTGAAGGAATATGAGTGATTGCTGTGGTAACTCTGCGACAAAAGAAGGAGTTCTTCTTAAAACTGAATTTTTTGTGTTATAGGTGGAAAAAAATTTCGTTTTCGTAAAGTGGAGAAATATTATAAAATTATATTATGTTAATTGGGTTTAGTGTAAATTGTTGAGATAGATGATTAAATACTTCGTTAAAATGTTCTTTAGAAAAACACCAAGCCAGTTTCTTACAAGTTTGACACACAAGAAACATTAGGTACAGCAATAGAAAGAAACATATTTGACATTAGCCTATTATAGATGACCATTACTGACTCCCGTCCTCTTCCACTACCCATCCACACACACACACACACACTCAACGGCATGTCCGAGTGCTTATAATGCTGAGGATCGTGCATCAATAAGAATTAAGCACGGTGGGCTGACAGCAGAAAACCCATTCTGTAGGTTTGTGCTCAACAAGAAACAAAGAAAGCAACACAGCTAAATACATATATCCTTTATCTTGGCCTAGTATGGCCAGGTGGTTAGGGCGCTCAACTCCTAATCTCAAGGTCGCGAGTTCGAATCCCCGTCATACCAAACAAACTAGCTACGTTTCCTCTAGTCTTTTACTGCTAAATTAGGGCACGACTAGCGAAGAAAGCACTCGTTTAGCTTTACGCGAAATTTAAGACAAAATAAACAAAAACAACTACAAGAAGTGTATATTTAGATAGTGCATGGACATTGCCCTGATAGGGGCCTAAGTAAGTGCGGGTCACTCTGGCTCTCGTGTAACATTTATAAATACGCTTGACAGTTGCTAATACCAATGCAAAGAAAGGAGGAAGAGGTCAATGAAGCCTGACCCTCCTTGGTATATAAACACAAATAACGATAAGAACGAGAACAACCTTGTATCATGTCTTCATTATTTAAATTAGTTACATAATAACACCATCTCTAAAAAATAATTCAGTTGGCTTAAGATTTTATTCGGTATTACAGCCATGTTTAAGTTCAATGTACACTTGTCACCTGAAGCTTTTAACATGTTTAAACTCCGGATATTATGTTGACGCAGGAACGTACGAGCATGACCGACCATCTTTCCAAACTCTTAACACAACACTGTCTTATAACTCCACAGCTCGTAACGGGTGGTTTGTTAAAAATAAGAAGTTTATTTTGGAGTTAAAGCAGACAGATGATTCTTAATGGTCATAGCTGTTTTAATCAGTTCCATGAATGATCGTGAGGCTGACATTATCTGGTGAAATATCTGGATTTTGAATATCTTCAAATAAATATTCTATTACGACTTCTTTAGACAGGTGAATAGAAAGACAGGCGGAAATTTGGATAGGCTGATAGACGGACTGAGAGATAGATTGATAGACTGGCAAAAGATAGCTAGATGGAGAGAAAGATAGACAAATAGACAGTGGGCAGAAGGACATAAAGACAGATAGAAAATGGATATATTGATGGAGAAACAGAAAGGTGGATAGATAGACAGAAAGATAGATTGATAAACTCAAACAGCTAGACGTTGGAGAGACAGGTAGATTAAGAGACAGATGAATAGTAGCCTGACTGATGAACAAATTACTGTCCAGTGGAATAATACGTTTGTGATGACGAGAAACCCACTTGAAGTAAACATCTATTCTCAAGACAGCTGGTATGGATATTAAAATTTCAATTAAAAATAAAGTACAGAACAACGTTTTGATCTTCTTAGGTCATCTTCAGGTTAACAAAGAAAGTTTGTTACTCTGCACTTTATTTTAATCAAAGTTTTAATTCCCATACCAGCCAATACTATCTTTGCACATGCATTTACCAGTTGTTATGTATATACTGAAATGTATATCGACCGCTGTCATCCGAATAGAATGAGAAGAAATAGGAATATCTTGAACTAATTCAGTGTTACTAAATATATAGGAGATATGTTCAACTTAACCTTTACAAGTAACAAGTTTGGATTTGTGGAAAAACAAACAAATATTCGTTGAATGTGGTTCTGATCAAAATAAAAACCAACAAAGGACTGCACTGGTCTCTACTAGTGATAGCGTTCATTTAAATTTTGTGGATTTTCATTGGTAGGACAAGTAAACACGGTCATCAAACACTTAAGTGAAGACTGTTTTCTCCATGGAGATGTTGGCTGAATACTTTAACAAAACAAAATAATGTATATATACTTCTGTATAATACAAACTCATTTTTAAAATAATAACTTACCGTTGAAGAAGTCCCTCGAAGGGTCAAGTTAATTTACAAAATTGAAACGTTGAAATCCGGAGTTACATTCCAGTAGCAGTGGACAAAGGATAGATTACCTATTGCGTAGCTTTGCGCTAAAACATTTAAGAAAAGCGACATCTGGTAAAATAATAAAAGTATAATGGAAATTAAAGTATTAATCTATGTACTAATAGAAACTCTACATCGACATATATACTATAATCACATCTTATCTAGATATTCTCTAAGAAACACATCTGAAACAAGCAACGTTGAGATGCTTGTTTCATATCCATAGTAATCCTCCAGAATTACTACACAAAAAAATATATTATTCCTAGTAGGATCTTTCTTTTCTAATTAAAATACTTTTTATTGGTGTTTTAAATAGAAAGTTCTAACGTTCATGATTTTTGGCTTAAAAAGATAACACGTTCGCCAGTGGCATAGCTAGGGTGGTAGGGGTGGGAAAGGGTGTACATCTGTCCCCGGGCGCAGCGTCGGGGGTGGGGGCGCCTAATTGATGTTCATAATTAGGAATGACTTTCAGAATGAAATGTTTTCCCCTCTTAACCAAGTAATGTCCAGTGTCCCATATATGAGAGTTGCAACGTCATGTGTTGCCACAATTTTGTTGTGATTTGGTCACGTTATACCATAACGCTGTTATGAAATCGTCAAAATGCAGTCACTTCATAGCGAATAATCAACGTTGTTATGTAACATTGTGTGAACGTTGTGAAATGTAACATTATATGCTGTAAATCAGTAATCAAAACGCACATTACACGAGTACTTCACCGAACAAAATTGGTAAATTGTTTATTACTTGATCCAGTTTTCTCAATGCTACCATGACCTCAACGCCTTGTCCTTCGGGAGTAACCGAACGGCTATAACAGATAATTGACCCCCGCAAGTCTGATAAAGCTGGAAACGAAGTTGAGGAAATCTGACTGAAGTATCTAAGCGAAGCCAAGAAAATCTAACACTGGACTAGATTGTGAATAGCAGATACAAGTCCGGACCTTTCGCGCCTTCTCGGCATTGATCCTAAAATTGAAACGGGTGAGCGCGCAACCGAACCAAGGGCTGATTTGGAATCTGACTTACCAAGAGACCAGGTCGCGTCCGAGGTGGTGGATGAGTGGCGCTCGTTTGGAATAATTTTTATTAGAAATTCGTGGATAGGTGCATCTCAGGTACGTAGCTACTTTTGTAACAAGAATGATTTAGATGAGAGCAAAATTGCTCAAGTAAGGCCTTTTTTAGATTTTATGATAAGATTTTTGGATACACCGTTATGTGTCCAAAGTGAAAATTATTGCTATTAAATCTATAATACACAGTGATATTGTGTGCAATTGATGCGTGGTTCATTTTGTGCACAAATAAAATATCTACGTGTGTTTTGAATTTGAAAAAAATCATATTTTATTTTTCCAATTACAATTCAGAGAATGCAAGTACGAAACTTCCGGGGTTCAGTACCTCCAACAAGGTTAAGAACCACTGCGCCAGACTATGAAGGAAAGTATCTCAAGGGCGAACAGAAGAAGAGATTTTTGAATCGACACTTTACGTCGAGAAAAACGGTCGTGAGAATGTTTGTGTAAATTTCTTTAAATACTGGATATGAGAGTCGCACCGACAGATTGTTGCTGGTATAGTTTAGAGAAAATTACTATTTAGAGAAATATTTTTGTTTTTTGGTTCTGATAATTATGATGAGCTGCGAAAAAAAAATAGTCCAGTTAAGGGACAGGTCTACTTGTGGGTGCTCATGCAAACTATTTAAGAAGTCGCAATGACACCAAAGAGAATTAGCATAAGAACCACTGTTTTTCGCCAGAAAATGAGCTCCGTGACAGAAGCCTAAGACTTGGTATTCTGCTACAAAGTCTGCTACTCTTTTAGCAACGAATAGTGGGATTGACCGTAACATTATAACGCCCTCACGGCGAGCATGTTTCGTTCGACGGGGATACGAACCTGCGACCCTCAGATTATGAGTCGCACGCATTAACTCACCTGGCCATGCTTGGCTCTTAGATATGCTCAAATATAATTGTATTTTACTTGGTTAACCATTGCCTTAACCTTTAAACTTTAAAACAGCAAATTTCAACATGCTCAATTTTGAGATCCATACATCGTTCACACACTTTTTTATTTTATATCGAATATAAGGAAATAAATTTATAAAGAGTATTCAGATTATTTTATATTATTATAGAAAAACTTTATGTATACTACAAAATTTATATGGTGAAAGCTGAAAGGATATTGTTCTATCTCTGAAAAGTATTCACGAAAAATTATTTTTAATAAATAAAAATATACACGTGTAAAGTAAGTATTAAGAGCCCCTTTTAGTTTTGTGAAGTGACATCCCAAATGTATGTCCATGGAAACTGAAAAAAAGCATAAAGAAAAACTTCCATGGAGAAAATTTGGGGCAGTGCCCGAGAGAAAGTTGATCACAAGAAAAAGGGGAAGAGACCTAAATAACTGAGAACTGGAAGGTACTGTATTGGACCTACAAAGCAGTTCTACTGTGAAAGCTAAACACATCGAAGGTAGTCAAAAGCTCTTGTATGACTAGAAGTGCAAGGATCAATGTTTCAAGATCAGAAAGAATGTCTTAGTTCTGCTACTCATTGACAACAAAGTCACATTGCATTGGAAAAGACCATTTGAAGTGCAGAAACTTATAAATAGAGTGTACCATAAAGAAAAAGTAGATGGGAAGACCAAGATCTGATGTATCAATCTGTTGTAGAGATACTCTGAAAGAGAAGACCGAATTGATGCAGCTACTGAGGCATAGATGGGCATGGAAAGTGTGGCTGTCATAGATTCAGAGCCAGGAGGCAGTGACTTCAATTTAGAATATAAAAATCTACTAGCCCTAAGACCATTTTAGAAGACGTTTAGTATGAACTAAAAACAATCTTTGTGTATAATAAAAATATATTATAAATACTTTTCTTGGATATACAAGACTGTATAGCTTCAAAGTTATTATTTAGTTCATTTAATGATTATTTAGTTTTATAACAAGTGTTAAAAGTTATTTTAAAAGCGATAAATATGACAAGTTTAGCTATGTATTTCTATGTACAATTCATTTGTTGTGTATGTAGTTTAATTGTTGTAGATAATACAATTAATGTAATCTTACTCTTCCAGGCGAGCCCGGCATGGCCAAGCGTGTTAAGGCGAGCGCCTTGTAATCTGAGGGTCGCGTGTTCGCATCCCCGTCGCGCCAAACATGCTCGCCCTTTCAGCCGTGGGGGCGTTATAATGTAACAGTCAATCCCACTTTTCGTTGGTAAAAAAAGTAGTCTAAGAGTTGGCGGTGGGTGGTGATGACTAGCTGCCTTCCCTCTAGTCTTACACAGCTAAATTAGGTACGGCTAGCACAGATAGTCCTCAAGTAGCTTTGTGCGAAATTCAAAAAAACAAAACTCTTCTAGGCTTTTCTCGTTATGCATATTGTTGTCACTAGAGGACTAGCATTTTTGTTGCATGTTGTAAATACATGCAGGTAGAGAAAGTAAGTACCTGAAAGTTATGAAAAAAAGAGAGATAGAAATAGACTGGGTAATAATGACTTTAGCCATAAAGAGTGTATAGGAGTTACCCTTAAAAGTGTAATAACTGCAGACTGTATCGTAATAAAAATCTAGAGAATAATAATTCAACTCGTCAGGTTGTAAAGTAATTGACCAAAAATGTGTGAACTTTCGATTTTCGAGTGAATTATATAAAGCCTTAGATACAACTGTGATAATCCATAGGGTAAAATATTCAATTTATCACTGATTTTATTATGATAGCAGAATGGGGAAGAATAATTTGTCTTGCTTCTCCCCACATCTCAGGGAAATTGTCTACACTACTGATGTCCACTTAATTTAGTTACCCAGTTCATAAAAAGAAATTCTTCTATCATCTACTTAAATTTTGACAAACATTTTGACAAATATACAGACAACACCAGCTGTCAATTGTCTATAATAGTGATTCAATTAATCTTCTGTGGCTGGGAAAGTTTTAATTAAATAGTTCAGTTTTATTCAAGGAATAATAATTCAGAAACACTCAATGCCACTTCATTTAAACCGATACAATTAGTGATACAGTTCATACAGAAAATTGAATTTTGTTTTATTAATTTTGTGGCTAGAAACCTAATTTGTTCGTGATGACAGACAGATCTGAACCAAGAGCATTATACGTCAAACAACTCTTTTAAAACTAGGGTGAAAAACTAGAAAGCAGTCAAAGGATGTTTAGAAGTGTTTGTAATCATAAGAATAGCTATGCTTGTAAGTTAGCCATGGAAAAACGTATTGACTATACGATGTAATGGAAACAGAACATGCAGTTTGAGCTGGCAGCGAGACCAGACCAAAGTTGTTTCGGTTGTCATCATCCTGACCTAGTGATGTAAAATAAACACGACGTTTCTTTTAAAAAAGTAAGATTATATTAATTATACAGTCTACTGTGCCGATTCTAACTGCAGTGGTCTGTGTGTTATGTAGTTGAACTGAGTGATATTAGTGTTACCAGAAAAGCAGTTTTTAAAGTTAAATAACAGTTTTAAATGACACATGACAATTATGCATACGGTGTATAAAGAGTTGTATGTGATGTTCTTTTATGACAGAATCTGATGAGAGCAAACGCCAACAATAAGAAATCTGGCTTTAGAAAATTCAAAACGTCATCAAAACAAAGGCCATCTATCAAGTATCACTATCTACACATAATTACAGAGGCGTAGCTAGGGTTTTCAGTGCCTGGGGACAAAGTCAGTTTTCGCGCCCTCCCGTGACAAAACGTAAGCTATAAGGGGTCCGTCATGCTTTCCCGGAAATTTATGAGTTTTAGAACATGAAAACCTGAATTTCGTGGCGTATTTTTAGGGTATAAAGGAGATGAAAAAAGTGAAATAATTGAGTCAACAATAGTATTTTGAAGATATAATTGAATAACAGAGAAGGACAGAATCAGAAACAAGAATGCGTATAAAAAATTAATGCAGAATTATTTTATACTAAAATAATAGCCAAATATAACATTGCGAAAACTTAAAACATTACCTTGGATATAGTAACCTGGAAAGTTAGCATAAGGTAAAAGAAATAGTTTGATATAATGCTTTGGATGTTATTATGTAACTTCAAAGAGAAATTCTTCCTGCCTTTGCTGCTGCAAATTTATCGATTAGTTCCTCAAAATTTATGCTGTCGGTAATTTGTCGCTTCACACTCACCAAAGCCAAAACTGACAATCTTTTCTATCCCATAGATGATCTCAGGTAAAACAGGATAAATTTTAACTTACTAAAAGACCTTTCACAACTGGCAATAGAGTAAGTTGTAATTTACTATGCTTTGTTTAGTCATGCCATGACTAAGACGAGCTCAGCGAGGAAAAAAAACTAGCGTAGAGCAAAAGGGCAAAAGCTTGCTTGATCTTGATTTTCAGTACAAATACGGACCGCGAAAGCGTGGCCTATCGATCCTTTTGACATTATGAGTTTTAAGCAAGAGGTGTAATATGACACCATTTATATGGCCCAACAACGTATATATAACAATTATATCTCATTGTTAAAATTAGGATTCCGTAATTTCTTGTCTGCTGTATAAGAAATTATAATATTACATTATAGGAAATCATGTTTTTTGGCACATCACTGTACTGTTACGCATTTTTCTGCTTTTAATTCCCCGAGTAATAGAATAGTTATTGACGAAAGGGTTTACGCTTTCGCTTTGGTCCGAAGTTGGGTGGGATAAAAGCTAGGTAGGGCGCTTGGGATAAAAGCTAGGGCAAACAGCGTGAGTAGATCAAACAAACGATCAGTAGTTAATAGGTAAAGGAGATCAGGAGAATGTGAGAGGAACAGGAAATATTAATAAATCTATTTGAAACCAAATCCCCATTACATTTATCCTTAACAACGAAGTCGTTATGAGTATTTTTCAAATGATATGACCGATACATGAACACTGCAACGAATAAACGAATTTTAGATTTTATAGCAATAATTTTCACCCTGGGCACATAACGGTGCATCCAAAAATCTTATGGTTCGGTTACGCGCTCACCCGTTTCAATTTTAGGATCAATGCCGAAAAGGCGCGAAAGGCCCGGACTTGTATCTGCTATTCACAATCTAGTCCAGTGTTAGATTTTCTCGGCTTCGTTTCCAGCTTTATCAGACTTGCGGGGGTCAATTATCTGTTATAGCCGTTCGGTTACTCCCGAAGGACAAGGCGCTGAGGTCATGGTAGCATTGCAAAACTGGATCAAGTAATAGACAATTTACCGACTTTGTTCGGTGAAGTACTCGTGTAATGTGCGTTCTGATTACTGATTTACAGCATATAATGTTCATTTCACAACGTTCACACAATGTTACATAACAACGTTGATTATTTGCTATGAAGTAACTGCATTTTGACGATTTCATAACAGCGTTATGGTATAACGTGACCAAATCACAACCAAATTGTGGCGACACATGACGTTGCAACTCTCATATATGGGACACTGGACATTACTTGGTTAAGAGGGGAAAATATTTCATTCTGAAATTCATTCCTAATTATGTAACATCAATGTGGCGCCCTCACCCCCGACGCTGCGCCCGAGGACAGATGTACACCCTTGCCCCCCTCTACTTACGCCACTGGCGAACGTGTAATATTTTTAACCCAAAAATCATGAACGTTAGAACTTTCTATTTAAAACACCAATAAAAAGTATTTTAATTAGTAAAGAAAAATCCTACCAGGAATAATATATTTTTTGTGTAGTAATCCTCCATATGAAACAAGCATCTCAACGTTACTTGTTTCAGATTACCCTTAGTAACTACAAGCACTTCTCATTACTTTCGCCCGGCATGGCCATGTGGTTAAAGCACTCGACTCGTAATCCAAGAGTCGCGGGTTAAAATCCTCGTCGCACCAAACCTGCTCGCTCTTTTAGAAGTGGGTGCGTTTTAACGTAACGGTCAATCCCACTATTCGTTGTTAAAAGAGTAACGCAAGAAATTAGCGGTAGGTAGTGATGATCAGCTGTCTTCCACCTACTCTGACGACAATTAGGGACGACAAGCGTAGATAGCCCTCGAATAGCCTCAAGCGAAACCAAAACAAATATTGATTTTCATACTTGGATTTTGTATAATTATAGTATATATGTCGATGTGTTTCTTAGTGAATACCTGGATTTGCTGTGATTATAGTATATATGTCGATGTGTTTCTTAATGAATACCTGGATTTGGTATACATATGTTGATGTGTTTCTTAATGAATACCTGGATTTGGTATACATATGTTGATGTGTTTCTTAATGAATACCTGGATTTGGTGTAATTATGTCGATGTATTTCTTAGTGAATCGTTTCGGTAATCCAATTAGGTATTTGCTTATGTATTTGACATAATAATTGCAGGATGACAAAAGTGAAGTTATTTATTTCTAAAATTTTAATGTATTTGTTTGTTTGACATTATGCCTTTTTTATGAAGTGTCCATTATTACTATTTTTTGCATCGATGTTTTTTTTTTTAAATTTGAAAATTGGGGTTTCGTCTTATATCTTTATAGAATTGCTTTGTTTTTCTTTAGTAAATGTAAGACTCAATATCTTGGTATAATAATTTTTAGCCATCAAAATACTTTGATTTTACGAATTCATGTTCATTCCAACATAAATATATTTATTGAATATTATTTGTGTTACATTAACATGAATAGTACATAGTATTTCTGTAAATATTGCAATCTTTTTGAAGTTTGATTTAGTTATTAATATTTTAACTTCAATTGCATTATAACACAATTTTATATAAACTCGTTTTATAGTATTTGTCTGTATTTGGAAAGATTATGGAAACAATATATATTTACATAAGTGTAATATAAATGGTAAAACAACATGCGCAAACTTAAATGTCTTTATAGTTTTTCTTATATGAATGAAAGCAGCGAGAAAAAGGTTAATGGCATTGGTTCACTTCAATATATTTACGTACAAAATTATACGTACGTATTATAATGTATACCTGACGAGCCTCTGTATTATTTTGCGTTGTTGTTTTTGATTAAGCACAAAGCTACAATGGGCTGTCTGTGGTTTGCCCACCACGAGTATCGAAACCCGGTTTTTAGCGTTTTAAGTCCGCAGACATACCGTTGAGTTACTGGGGAGGGGTTTATTTTTTGCGATGTTGTACAAGTTCAAATAGCTGGAACTTTTAATTTTAATTTAAAAGTTAATTTAATGTGAATGTGTATCAAATTTATAATAATTGCCAACAAGATTCATATACTAAAAAAATATTAAGTCCTCTATCTGGCATGATAATAACTTTCAAGTTGATATAGATGCAGTTCACTTAACGAGTAAGCTAGCTAACTCTTTTATTCGCTGGACTCACGCCGTTTACAAGCTGACTTTTAACCGCGGAAAATATCTAATGTCCTCGTAAAAATACTATCGTCTAAAGTTAAATGGTTTGTAATGTTCGACATCTATGAACGTTCTTGGTCAAATATAGGTAGTTTTTTTCGATTAATAAGCGTTTATCACAGTTATCAGTTCTGAGGTTTATAGTATACTAACTGTTGCAAACTAACAATATATGCTATTTCTCAGCGAGTTTGATGACTATCTTTTATAATCATTTGACAAGATTCTAGAAATTTCAGTTGGCAACAATACTGGCTGTCACTAGAATTTGAATACACATATCTGCAATTGATGATTCTTTACTCTAAAATCTTCTACAAATTTATAAAATAGAGGAGAATTTCGCAATACATATTTAACACAAGAAGTGGCGTACATTTCTAAATATTAATATATATTTAACTAAAACAATCGTTCATATTAAAATAAATATATGTTAATGAAATGCCGTTACAATCAAAACTACGTGAACTAAACCCAGGGTTTGTTTGCTTGTTTTTGAATTTCGCACAAAGCTACTCGAGCTAATCTGTGCTAGCTGTCCCTAATTTAGCAGTGTAAGACTGGAGAGAAGATAGCTAGTCATCACCGCCAACTCTTGGGCTACTCTTTTACCAACGAATAGTGGGATTGACCGTCATATTATAATCTGGGTTCGAGCCCACGACCCTCAGATTAAGAGTCGAGTGCCTTATTCACCTGGCCATGCCGGGCCCAGATTTTGGAGATGACATTGTTTAAGGTACTAGCAAATATTGTTTCCAATATTTATGGCCTTTTTGAGTTCTTCTTTATTCATCATCTAGTAACCTAAAGAAAATAAAAGAAATCTATAACATTAAATAGTTTGTCAAAATCATAAATTTGGCGAAGGAGAACAATATTATTCACACACTCAAATAATCTTGGTTACAAAATAATAAGTTTAAAATGACTAAAAGACTTTATAAATATTTCTCCTCGGGAAATATGTACGTAGTGCTGTGGCGACATGTAACTGATAAGTAAATAAATATTTATATAAACAATCCAGTTATGTTGCGTGTATAAAACATTTTAATATATAATGTTTGGGATTAAAAAACAACTTAATCCTTATCGTGATAGTAACACATATTTTGATTACTTAATTATCAATTTATTTGATTTACTGAAAATCAGCGTGGGATGTTTGCATATTTTATAAACAAAAATAATGCAGATTGCATAGTGTTATGGAAGAAGAAATAGTATCTGACCCTTCAAGTCACGCACAACACGACCAAAACACCTATAATATTTTAATGCATAGTGTTATTTAATCAACATCAATAATTCTTTGAATAAATACGAAATGTCCAAATTATCTTAAGAAAAATGCGTGGAAAATTATTTTTAGACAAGAAAAAAAAAAGTTGTTTTTTTCTAATGTGCAAATGCCGACGTTCAGAAGGGGTGTATTGAAATCAATGGGTATTTCGGAAATTACGGAATTAGCTAGCAAGCACATTTAAGCCCTCCTGGTGGCACAGCAGAATGTCTGTGGACTGACAACGCTAGAAACCCGTGGTGCGCAGTACACAGATAGCCCATTATGTAGCTTTGTACTTAACTTCTATCAAGTTAAAATCACACCTTTTATTATTATTGTATGTGAGAGGGTGTAGAGGGTGTGGACAAATAAAATAAAATAGCATTAACCGATTGTGAAGTATGACTAAACGTTTAGTGCTGAAACGTTAATGACAGAAACTGGTATGTTGTTAGAGTAATAAAACAAAGAATAAATTAGACCTTTTCATCAATTTTTCTCCAGCTTCACTGAAATTTACAAGTGAAACATTTAAAACAACCTGTTCGTCTGCGAAATAATGTTATTCAGACACCTAAATTAATGATGAGTAACACGGTCTACAAAATATAATTTAAATCAAGCAAACAACAAACATTCCGCCCCGATAGGACCCGGCACGGCCAGGTGGGTTAAGGCATACGACTCGTTATCTGAGGGTCGTGGGTTCGCGTCCCCGTCGCACCAAACATGCTCGCCTTTTCAGCCGTGGGGCGTTATAATATGACAGTCAAGCCCACTATTCGTTGGTAAAGAGTAGCTCAAGAGTTGGCGGTAGGTGGTGATGACTAGCTGTCTTCCCTCTAGTCTTACACTGCTAAATTAGGGACGACTAGCGCAGATAGCCCTTGAGTAGCTTTGCGCGAAATTCAAAAACAAACAAACAAACCGCCCCTATAGGCATAGAACATGAGGTTTAGGTAATTCATTTTCTTTTATCTTTATCATGGGTTCGATTCCCCTCGATGAACTCAGCAGATGGCCCGATGTGGCTTTACTATAAGAAAACACATACGCATCACTGATAGCCCGTATTTTTAAGAAAACAAGAAAGCAGCAAATGTTTTGAATTTCGCACAAAGCTACTCGAGGGCTATCTGTGCTAGCCGTCCCTAATTTAGCAGTGTGAGACTAGAGGGAAGGCAGCTAGTCATCACCACCCACCGCCAACTCTTGGGCTACTCTTTTACCAACAAATAGTGGGATTGACAGTAACATTATAACGCCCCCACGGTTGAAAAGGCGAGCATGTTTGGCGCGATGGGGATGCGAATCCGAGATCCTTAGATTACGAGTCGCACGCCTTAACGCGCTTGGCCATGCCGGGCCTAAAAATAATTAAACATGCCATTATTGATTAATTTTTCTAATTACTTGTCATTTACTACCCAGTGGCTCAGCGGAATGTTTGTGGACTTACAACGCTAAAATCCGGCTTTCGATAGCCGTGGTGGGCTGAGCACAGATAGCCTATTGTGTAGCTTTGTGCTTAATTCAAAACAACAACAACGACAAACTTGTCATTTAGGTTTTATTGCATATAACGTAACTACTTTTTATTTGAATTAATTTTGGTAAAATTAATAAAAAATAAAGTGGTTGCAAAAATTATGAAAAATGTGTTAAAAAGTGGATTACTTAAACATTTGTTAATTTTAGAAAGCATATTCATTTTTCTTTTCGTTTTTGTAAAGTGTCGCTTGTTCTTAGCTAAATTTGATTGGTTATACTACATTGTTCTATTCTGCGATATTGAATTGCGGTTGCTCAGCAAAATAGAACGTTTTTAACCGTTTTGGGAGAATCATTTAAACGTAAGTACTCTTAGTTATCTATAATAACATAATTTCGAGAAATGCAGAAAACTGTTGGTAATATCAAAAGCTTTACCATCCTTTTTACGTTTTTGAAAATCCAGAACTTTTATTAAGCTTTTGTGTTTTTAATTTAGTGATTTATTGAGTTTTAAGTTTACGCTCTTCCAAACATTAGGCTTAAGATGGCTAATGTGATTAGAAAAAGCTTAAGAAATGGACTACAAAAGGTTCCATCAAAAATTGTAATGTAAGTATGTATGATTCACATAATTATGTTTGATTTATATTAATTTGAAAAAAGTAGGCTACTATGTTTCACCAACACATTTTTCATTTAACTATAATGGTATGAATTAACAGTGAATTTTTATTATGCATAAAAAGCGCTTCGTACGTTATAAATGATGCATCAAACAATCAAACTGCTTTCTGGAACACGTTCTCATTCTGCGGTAAGTTACAGCTACTACTCTGTAGGTAGGAATTTTATATCAACTACAGAACTTCGTGCTTATCGTGTATGAATTAGCTTATCATTTATCCATGAAAAAAATTTCAATTAAGTCTGGTGCTGCAAAGGAGAATGTGTTGAATCAAAAGCAAGAAATCAAACGAAAGTACAAAAACGCTTTGGAATCGGAACATTCTCAATTACCATTTTGCCTACTCTCAATGCAGCTTTATCGAACGAGGCGTTTGTTCCTGGCAAACTGAAGAGACACTTGGAAACAAAGCATTCAGCTGTGAAGGATAAACCAAAAGATTACTTCAAGAATCTCGCGGCTCAACAACATGAGCGATCAAGGAAGCTTGTGAAACAGATGAAGCTGCCCGAAAAAGAATTGATTGCAAGTTATAAGGTTGTTCAATTGTTGGCAAAATGCAAGAAAGCGCATACGGAGGCCGAATCAGTCATTGTGCCAGCGTAAGCAATCATTGTTGAAACTATGCTTGGAACGGATGCTGCCAAAAAGGTTAAGTAAGTTCCACTGTCCAATGACACAATTTCGCGCAAAATTGTAGACTTATCGTTGGATTTGAAGGATCAAGCTTGCGAACACGTGGAAGCGCCTGAAGATGAATTGTCTCTGCTCTGGTCTCTTGAAGTTGATGAATCTTCTGACGTTAGTGGAAAATCTCAAGTTCTGACTTTTGTTCGATTCATAAAGATGGAAAATCGAAAACGAATACTAATTTTGCAAAGATTTAAAAGTACAGGAAAGGCCAAGACATTTTCGAGTTGGTGAATGAAAACATTTTGCTCTTCAAATTACATTGGAATAACTGTGTCAGCGTTTGCACCGATGGCTGTTCTTCAATGTAAGGTAAAAGAAGGGATTCGTCATTCTGGTGCGCCAACAAAATCCAAACATTAGGATTGTTCACTGCATGATTCACAGAGAGGTGCTCGCCTCCAAATCTTTACTGAAAGATTTGCAGTCTGTTATGAATCAAGTTATTCAAGTAGTAAATTTCATCAAGTCTCGGCCACTTTAGTCTCGACTTTTCTCTCTTCTCTGTGAGGCGATGGATTCACACTACAAAAGCATTGTTTTTGTTTGTTTTGGAATTTCGCACAAAGCTACTCGAGGGCTATCTGTGCTAGCCGTCCCTAATTTAGCAGTGTAAGACTAGAGGGAAGGCAGCTAGTCATCACCACCCACGGCTAACTCTTGGGCTACTCTTTTACCAACGAAAAGTGGGATTGACCGTCCCATTATAACGCCCCCACGGCTGAAAGAGCGAGCATGTTTAGCGGGACTCGGATGCGAACCCGCGACCCTCAGATTACGAGCGCATGCCTTAACGCGCTCGGCCATGCCAGGCCTACGAAAAGCTACTGTATCACACTGAAGTTCGGTGGCTTTTGAAAGGACAGGTGTTAAAGCGTCTTGTCCAACTAAAAACTGAAGTAATTGAGGAAGCAGGTTTTGAATTTTCTTTTCATGATGAGATCTTGTGGCTGAAGGTTCAATTTCTCTCTGACTTGTTTGACAAATTAAATTCTCTGAAGTAAAGTCTCCAAGGACCATCTGAAAACATTATTACTGCAACATCCAAACTGAAGGCCTTCGATGAAAAGTTGACGCTGTGGAAGAATAAGATCTCGAAAGGAGTCCTTGATTGTTTTCCTTCCATTAACGAATGTCCCTCAAATTTTGAACACATTAAGCGATCTACAGTCCGCACTAAAACATTACTTCCGTCACTTGCTATCGATGAATATAACTGGGTGATCTATCCATTCGGAATCAACGAGACAACAAATCTTACACCTGAGGAGGAAGAACAGCTCATTGATTTACGAAACGACAAATTTTATCAGTCATTGTTTCCCGAAAAGAGCTTGGATGAGTTTTGGATCTCCATTAAAATTCATATCCTGCAATCAGTTCAAAAGCAGTTGAAGTTCTGCTTTCATTTGCATCTTCGTGGTTTTGCGAAATTGGATTTTCAGCATTGACTGAAATTAAAGCCACAAAGAGAGAGAGCTTCTTATAGTCGATGATCAAATGCGAACTTGTTTGTCTATGTTAGAGCCTCGCTTCAATTTTATTTGCTCTCGGAAGCAGGCACAAGCGTTACATTGAAAATGTGTAAAAATTAAAAGTGTTAAATTTTCTGTTATACCACAAAATCGTTAACAAGCCTTAGAACAAAAATCACGGCCAAAGCAAGCGATATTAATGACTTTCGTTCTAAGGCTTTTAACTCTGCCGTATAACGTGTACCTAAAAAAATCGTTAAGGCTTTCCAGGTTTGCCGCAAAAATTTTCAGCTTGTCCTAGTGTGCCGCAAGTCAAAAAAGGTTGAGAACCCCTGCTTTGTACAATATAAATTCATACTTTCATCTAGCTTTTACTGGAAATTAGTTAAAATACATTTTAATCTTGATATAGTTTAGTGACATGTTTGTTTGAACTAAGATTTCCTTTTATTTTTGTTTTAATAAAGCAGACAGCAGCAGCTCCATACATAAAATGCCATAAGTTTTTATCGGTGATCCAAACTAAGTGGGCATGTAAAAGTCATTCACTGGAGTACAAGGTGATTACAAAGAAAGTGCCACAGCTCAGCACATTATTTCTCACAAACAGCATGGTATAGGAAGTTGAAATTGTACAGGGTTGTAATGAGTATCATGTGAAAGGAAGGCCACTTTGATTCATTTCTGATTGGTATAAATGGCTCTTTTGATTGCAGTGTAGTTCATTTAACCAACATGAAATTGACAAGTTTACAGATAGGTGAGCTAGTAAAGTGTAATTACACAATAGGCTACAACATTAAAGCAGTACTGAGGGAATTACAGAGTGCATAACATCTGCAGAGGGCTTTATTCCAGTATTGTTGTTGTATAATTATAAAAGAAATACAAGGAGATAGGTTGGATTTGTTATAAACCATATAGAGCTCATCAACACCTAGTTAGCTGATGCTGTTGCTGAGGTCTGAAAAAGTCAGCTCAAGTACATATGGATGCAGCAATGGATGTTTTGTTACCCTGTGTCAGGATTTGGCAACTTCAACTGTTCAATGAGCTCTTTAGTCAGCTTTGAAATGTTTCCTGAAATGCTGCATTATGTTTAAAGATTTAAAAAAATGAATTTAACCATTGTTAATTATATAAAAGACTGGGAGTTATTGAACATTTTCTTGCCAATGTGGTATTGACTGATGTAGCACATTTCACTCATTTTGAAATTGTCAACACATTCAACTGTATTATCTGGTTGGAAACTAATCCATATATAACATTTCCTAAACACCTTCATCATACTAAGATGACAGGGTGGTGTGGTTTTTACAACTGACTTTATTACTAGATCATGACATTTCTGATACCCGTCAGCATGTGAAATGCAAACGTGTACATTTCATGCTGCAGGGTACTGTGCAATGAACATAACTAATGTTAGTTTCATCGACAGAATGTGGTGGAAATTATTGTTTTCATGCAGAATGGTGATTCTTCACCTATTGGTAACTAGTTGGAACATATCTTGCAGGAACCTGTTAAAGGCAGAATAATTTCACATTTCTCTTCTTGTGAGTTGCCAACTCATTCAATGGGCCTGACACTAGTTAACTTCTGTTTGTGGGACTGTCTGAAATTGTACATATATCATGCGGACTCAAAGATACAATATTCTGGGAAGTGGCCAGCATACCAAATAAGATTTGTGAACTTAATATGATGTTCATTGTTACCTCAATGCAATGCATTCTGGGTGCTAGGACAGCACATTTTAATAGTTGTTATTATTGATCAGACATTATGTGGTGCTCTTAATGGCATCATATGACAACTTTGGCCTTTATATCCACATAATATCCTTTATACCCCTGTGAAGTTTAACCTTCTTGTGCCATATTGGTTTTGAGATATGACATAATTACTGCAAAAAACTCTTTATAATCACAATTTCTTTTACGTATTTTGCAATTGGTTTATTATAATGTGAGAAAATATATTGGATTGTAGTGTTAAGTGCATTCTAAAATACTATAAATTCTATCAAAAGAAAACATTATGTGGTTTGATTATCTGATATTAGTAAAGAATGATGAAATTTTGACAACTTACGCATACTAATAAATCTAAATTTATGTTACTTTCCAATTGAGATAAGTCCATTTGTTTCTTTGGCAATATTGTAGGTACTTTGAAAATACATTGCTGATATAATGTTGCTTGTCATATATAGTTATAATAAATGAAACTTGATACCTTCCTGATTCAGACATTGCTGTCAGAAATATTTTAAAGTTGGAGAGAAAAATTGGATGTCCTGTTTTTATTGATGGTAGATAACAGAGTTGGAAAGGTTTATAACTTTTTTCCAATTTTTATAGGTATAGCGATATATTCAAATGCTGGTATTTTAAGTTGGCATTTAGTTTCATCAGCATAAGAGGCCTTAAAGTCTTCACATGTGTATAAACAATGTGTGTGTGTTTTCTTATAGCAAAGCCACCTTGAGCTATCTGCTGATGTAAATCCATAGACTTACTTACCATTGTACTAGTGGGGTGTGTGGAAAATGATCCTTAAAGAATGACAGTATGAACATTAGTGGATTCTAATGGTCAGAAGTATAGGTTGGTTGGTTTCACCTAACCTGAGCCAGCTTCTGCATAGGAACAAGTTTTGTAATCTTGATTTCAATTTTTTTTATTGGAACTGAGTACTGTTTACGTGTAGATGGTATTGGAGTGTTTGGATTTTGGCTGAAGGCTAAGCATGTTTGCCATTATCAAAGGAATGACAACAAAGAACAGCACAGCTGATAAGGTATTGGTCAACAAAGTCACAGTGAAGCCAGTGGACTGAGAAAGTTCACAGACACTGGGCATGTACATTCCATGGATGATTCGATTATGAGTACATGTGAACCTACATACTAGTATCACTTGACAGTAGTAGTCTGTTGATTATTCCACCCGAAAGATAGATTTTTGAGAGGAGTGTAATAGTTATAACCTGGCAGTTATAACTTTTTCAACCTACACACTAGACTGACCATCTGATTAATAGGTATTCACCCAATTTTGTATTTTTAATCTGTTCTTTTACTGTTTAAGATCAAATTTTTGACCATTTTGGCTGTCATGTTCTCAAACTAGTCAGTGAAGTGAAGTTCCTTAGTGTGCTGAAGCTTTATAGTATTATAAAACTATTATATTTGTTTGGCAAATAACAGTGGACATCCAGCACTTTCTTTTTGGTAATGAACTAGATTTTCATATTGACCCAAAGACACGTGGATCCAGCCTGACATTCCACCTAGTAAAATCTATGCTAAAAGATGCATTGCCAGGTCATTCATTGGACATTTGGGACCTAACTGATTCTGAAGTCTGGAGACCAAGCAGACCTAAGAGCCTTACACCTTATTGGACAGAGTGGCAGAATCCACTAATGATTAGCTAAGCACCACCTTTGTACCAGTGGTGCAGACATGGCAGTCAGCTTCCAAAACATTGTTATCAAGAAAGATGAATGGTAGGCCCTTCAGTATCAAGAACCCTCTCCCTAAGTGTCTTATCATAATGTGTCTATAAACAATGAGCCACAAGTAGTGTACGTGCATTGGTCTGTGCAAAATATCACTATATCTCTAAGCCAGAGAAGCCCTGTGAGAGTTGAGGTTGTCCTAAAGGACAGCTGAATGTTGGGTGGCAGAGAAACACGTCTTCCAGAACTCAGTACCACAAATAACAAATACCACACCTTTGGAATCATTGTTGCTAGTAGCCAACAAACTGTGAAGATCTTATTGTCAGTAGTGTCATCAATAACAACAGAGGGATAAACAAAGGGATCACTGGACTACTGGCAGTGTTAAATATGAGGCCAGTGACCAAGAGGTTCTGAAGATTGCTTCAATTGCAGATGATGGCTGACTTGTAAATGAAACCATCAACATTCATTGCCATAGTCCTGACAGTGATGCAAGTTCAATTTTTTAAAGTATGCACGTCAGGAAATATCCACAAAAAGCTTGGACCATGTATAACTGCAAATATCTACTGCAGTAACACCACCAGCTGCTGACAGAGCTGGCTTAAGCCAGCCAAACTTTAGACTGAGCTAGAGAAATAATAAAAGACACCACAGCAGCCAAGTGGTGATCCACTGCCACTATAGAGGGTGTGATGTTGGATATGAAGTGTGACTGATGAAAGTTAGACCCTAATTTCTGCTGCTTAGGTTAGTATAAATTTTGCCCATGTGCAGGAGGTGGACAAAAAAAGTTGCCTTTTAATTTGTTATATCTTTTATTAGATAACAGAAAAATATCTAAAACGTACGTTTTAGAACACACTTGATGAGATCTGTTCAAATATGATCTTAAATCCTAATTTTAACAATTGTAGGCAACTAGGAATAAGAATATCTAAGAAACTGTAGCAGGGTGCACATCACTTCTTATGATAAAATGTCACAAAAATCATAAAAGTTCAGGTATTTACAAAAGCCATGTAAAATTAGGATTTGATATCATATTTGAAAAAATAGCACATTCTAAAACATAGTTTTACAAATTTTTCTATTATTTATTAAAAGACATAACAAATTAACATTTTAAAGGGGCAACTTCTTTTGTTCACTCCCTGTATGTGTGTATATATATATATATATATATTTAATTGAGTGATATATAAGCATTGTGGTATTTTCTCTTTTTATTATTTGCTTTTTCTCTTCTGATATATTGTTTTGGTATTTAAGAATGAGTAATTGATTAAAGTATACATAATTTGCAGTGGCTGGCTAGTGGGTTTGATTTATTTGGTTTTATAATGTAAACATACCAATTTCAGTACATATGTCCCTACATTTTTTTATTATAATCATTATGTTAGTACTGAATTTCTTCAAAAGATTAATTTGTTTAGTATGTATTATTAAGTGTTATTTTATATATACTTTTAAATTTTTTTAGAAGTAATTTTATTTAATGTATAAAGGCTTAATTTTTGATCTAATGCTGATTTGTTCTTCATTTGTCATAGAGCAAAAGAAGTTATTAATTTATCTATCTTTATTTCATTTAAAGAATAGCTTCCTCTTATGTCATGAGTTGTTATTCAAGGGTTATTTTGCATTTCATTGTTTGCAGTTTTATGTATTATTCTTAAACATTATTTTTCATTGTAACTATACATTAAATGTATATTATTTAAATCATTTTTTGTATTGAGATTGAAATTTGTATTTTCTGCTATGTTAAAATTTATTTTGTATAATCATTATGGAAGGGTTTTTCTTTATTGCATTTCTTTGTTAAAAGTTTCTGAAGTGTTCATTATAGGGTTTATATAGTTGTTCTGTACTTTGGTGGTAAATTTCTGTGTTGTAAGGCGTGTTAATAAAATTATGATATTGAATTCTTTTTATGGAGAATTTTTAAAATTAGGATGGTGTATTGAGTTCTTTGTCTAAGGGTTGTGCTGTCTTTGTCATAAGTGTTTACAGGAATGGTAAAAACTTAACACACTGTGTAACCATGGTTCAACTTTGAATTTTATTTTTTTGAAAGTTAAAATTATCTACTAGTTTGAAGACAAGCCTGAATTAGGGGAGAGAGAAAAATATTGTGTGTACAAATAAATACATGTAATTTAAAAACAACAAGGAATATGCCAGTATGTTGAGACTGTCCTATCCACTGTACTAAACCCTAAAATAATAACAAAACACTCAAAGCCATCCCTTATTATTTAGATATGTAATGTGTCTTCCCTTTAACTTCCTCAGATTAACTGCATGTACTACATCTGGAAGCAATCTTTTTGAGAGGTCAGCCACCCTGTTAGAAAAATAAAGTTGTCTTAGTTAAAGACAACTGTTACGTTTATAATTTCCCTTAACAGTCTTAAACACCTCAATCAGTATTTGACATAGTATGTTTTTGAATTTATAATTTGTTCTGTGTGTGTGTGTGTTCATATATATATACAGGTAGGTAATTTGATGTTGTTTAAGTTATCTTTCTCCTTACCACTGTATTGAGCTCACACCTATTCTGCTCATGGTGTAATGAGCCTCTTGATGAATCTGATGTTGCCTGTAAAGTGAGAAATATTGAGTTTAAACAGTCTGGTAGATAGTTTAAGCTCAATAAAATGATGATACTTATTTTTGTAGAAGAGACTGTTTATTGTTCCTTGGGCAAGTATACACACGCAATGTTTGTGTTAGTGAATTAAAAGGATTGTTTGTTTGTAGTTATTTTGAACCCAGTCTTTTTCTTTCATGAACTCAGTTACTAAGAGATTCTGTACTACTTCATTATATAAATATCTCATAGAATTTTCTATTATAAAGTTTCTGTATCCAATTTTTCTGATACTAATGCAGCTCTACTTGAACATAGTATATTATTAAAGATTCCACATAACTCACTGCATTAGCCTAAATTACACTCTAATAAAGATCTTATTATTAAGTACTGTATGGAAATCAGTTCTTATCAGTTGGAAGTTGTAAATAACTATTTATACTGATTGATTAATTAAATCTTAATTGTAAGTGTAACTCAAGATAGTTTATACAACTTCATAACTGCCTATTATTTCCAACAGTCTCTTTTTTGGTAATATATTAAGTTTCTTTACAGATGACCTAACGACAATTATGGCTGTTTTGTTTGTTGTTATTTTCAGGAAGTTCAAGTGTCTATCATAGGTTCTATTTCTTCACATGAGAAAAGTACAGCGTTTACTCAAAGAGACTGCAGTGACTTGTCTGATAATCAAAAGTTTAAAACCATAAAACAAAGGGTATGTATTATCTATACCTGTGTATATATTTATATGTATTTGATATTTACATATAAAGCAGTGTAAGGCTGTCAATAAAATATTCAGTTCCAGACCACATAGAAGACTGAATATTGTTTGTGAGTTTGTAAAATTTTTGTATACAAATAATTATTTGTATTCACTATTTGTAATCATCATTATTTTAAATTGTATTGTTTTTTGTATATAAATTTATATTTGTGTTAACAAAGAAAATTGTGTGTATGTCTTGTTGGCAAGTATCATAAATTTGATACCTATTAATATTTATTTAAGTTCTAAATTAAAATGTCCAGGATATTTTTGAAATCATAATGTGTAACATACATAACATAATAAATCAGAGACTTGTCCAAGATAAATTATAATATGTAACAGGAGAACTCCAACGATCGGACTGTAACAAAGAACAAGGAATAAGTGTTATATTAACACGAATTCTCTTGTTCTTTCTGTGACAAGTGATACATTAACATGACTGTCTCTTGTTCTTTGTAACAAATGTTACATAAACACGATTTCTCTTGTTCTTTGTAACTAGTGTTACATAAACATGAGTTCTCTTGTTCTTTGTAACAAGTGTTATATTAACACGAGTTGTATATTAACACGAGTTCTCTTGTTCTTTGTAACAAGTGTTATATTAACACGAGTTCTCTTGTTCTTTGTAACAAGTGTTATATTAACATGATTGTTTCTTGTTCTTTGTAACAAGTGTTACATTAACATGAGTGTCTCTTGTTCTTTGTAACAAGTGTTATATTAACATGAGTGTCTCTTGTTCTTTGTAACAAGTGTTACATTAACATGAGTGTCTCTTGTTCTTTGTAACAAGTGTTATATTAACATGAGTGTCTCTTGTTCTTTGTAACAAGTGTTATATTAACATGATTGTCTCTTGTTCTTTGTAACAAGTGTTATATTAACACGAGTTCTCTTGTTCTTTGTAACAAGTGTTACATTAACATGAGTGTCTCTTGTTCTTTGTAACAAGTGTTACATTAACACGAGTTCTTTTGTTCTTTGTAACAAGTGTTACATTAACATGAGTGTCTCTTGTTCTTTGTAACAAGTGTTACATTAACATGAGTGTCTCTTGTTCTTTGTAACAAGTGTTACATTAACACGAGTTCTCTTGTTCTTTGTAACAAGTGTTATATTAACATGAGTGTCTCTTGTTCTTTGTAACAAGTGTTATATTAACACGAGTTCTCTTGTTCTTTGTAACAAGTGTTACATTAACATGAGTGTCTCTTGTTCTTTGTAACAAGTGTTACATTAACATGAGTGTCTCTTGTTCTTTGTAACAAGTGTTACATTAACATGAGTGTCTCTTGTTCTTTGTAACAAGTGTTACATTAACACGAGTTCTCTTGTTCTTTGTAACAAGTGTTACATTAACATGAGTGTCTCTTGTTCTTTGTAACAAGTGTTACATTAACACGAGTTCTCTTGTTCTTTGTAACAAGTGTTATATTAACATGAGTGTTCTCTTGTTCTTTGTAACAAGTGTTACATTAACATGAGTGTCTCTTGTTCTTTGTAACAAGTGTTATATTAACATGAGTGTCTCTTGTTCTTTGTAACAAGTGTTACATTAACATGAGTGTCTCTTGTTCTTTGTAACAAGTGTTATATTAACATGAGTGTCTCTTGTTCTTTGTAACAAGTGTTACATTAACATGAGTGTCTCTTGTTCTTTGTAACAAGTGTTACATTAACATGAGTGTCTCTTGTTCTTTGTAACAAGTGTTATATTAACAAGAGTTCTCTTGTTCTTTGTAACAAGTGTTACATTAACATGAGTGTCTCTTGTTCTTTGTAACAAGTGTTACATTAACATGAGTGTCTCTTGTTCTTTGTAACAAGTGTTATATTAACATGAGTGTCTCTTGTTCTTTGTAACAAGTGTTACATTAACATGAGTGTCTCTTGTTCTTTGTAACAAGTGTTACATTAACATGAGTGTCTCTTGTTCTTTGTAACAAGTGTTACATTAACATGAGTGTCTCTTGTTCTTTGTAACAAGTGTTATATTAACACGAGTTCTCTTGTTCTTTGTAACAAGTGTTACATTGACATGATTGTTTCTTGTTCTTTGTAACAAGTGTTACATTAACATGAGTGTCTCTTGTTCTTTGTAACAAGTGTTATATTAACACGATTTCTCTCGTTCTTTGTAACAAGTGTTACATTAACATGAGTGTCTCTTGTTCTTTGTAACAAGTGTTACATTAACATGAGTGTCTCTTGTTCTTTGTAACAAGTGTTATATTAACACGAGTTCTCTTGTTCTTTGTAACAAGTGTTACATTAACATGAGTGTCTCTTGTTCTTTGTAACAAGTGTTATATTAACATGAGTGTCTCTTGTTCTTGTAACAAGTGTTACATTAACATGAGTGTTCTCTTGTTCTTTGTAACAAGTGTTACATTAACATGAGTGTCTCTTGTTCTTTGTAACAAGTGTTACATTAACATGAGTGTCTCTTGTTCTTTGTAACAAGTGTTACATTAACATGAGTGTCTCTTGTTCTTTGTAACAAGTGTTATATTAACATGATTGTCTCTTGTTCTTTGTAACAAGTGTTATATTAACATGAGTGTCTCTTGTTCTTTGTAACAAGTGTTATATTAACATGATTTGTCTCTTGTTCTTTGTAACAAGTGTTATATTAACACGAGTTCTCTTGTTCTTTGTAACAAGTGTTACATTAACATGAGTGTCTCTTGTTCTTTGTAACAAGTGTTACATTAACACGAGTGTCTCTTGTTCTTTGTAACAAGTGTTACATTAACATGAGTGTCTCTTGTTCTTTGTAACAAGTGTTACATTAACATGAGTGTCTCTTGTTCTAACTTGTTCTTTGTAACAAGTGTTACATTAACATGAGTGTCTCTTGTTCTTTGTAACAAGTGTTATATTAACATGAGTGTCTCTTGTTCTTTGTAACAAGTGTTACATTAACATGAGTGTCTCTTGTTCTTTGTAACAAGTGTTACATTAACATGAGTGTCTCTTGTTCTTTGTAACAAGTGTTATATTAACATGAGTGTCTCTTGTTCTTTGTAACAAGTGTTACATTAACATGAGTTGTCTCTTGTTCTTTGTAACAAGTGTTACATTAACATGAGTGTCTAGTTTTTGTAACAAGTGTTATATTAACACGAGTTCTCTTGTTCTTTGTAACAAGTGTTACATTAACATGAGTGTCTCTTGTTCTTTGTAACAAGTGTTACATTAACATGAGTGTCTCTTGTTCTTTGTAACAAGTGTTACATTAACATGAGTGTCTCTTGTTCTTTGTAACAAGTGTTACATTAACATGAGTGTTCTTGTTCTTTGTAACAAGTGTTATATTAACATGAGTGTCTCTTGTTCTTTGTAACAAGTGTTACATTAACATGAGTGTCTCTTGTTCTTTGTAACAAGTGTTATATTAACATGAGTGTCTCTTGTTCTTTGTAACAAGTGTTATATTAACATGAGTGTCTCTTGTTCTTTGTAACAAGTGTTATATTAACACGAGTGTCTCTTGTTCTTTGTAACAAGTGTTATATTAACATGAGTGTCTCTTGTTCTTTGTAACAAGTGTTACATTAACATGAGTGTCTCTTGTTTTTTGTAACAAGTGTTATATTAACATGAGTTGTCTCTTGTTCTTTGTAACAAGTGTTACATTAACATGAGTGTCTCTTGTTCTTTGTAACAAGTGTTACATTAACACGAGTTCTCTTGTTCTTTGTAACAAGTGTTATATTAACACGAGTGTCTTTTGTTCTTTGTAACAAGTGTTACATTAACATGAGTGTCTCTTGTTCTTTGTAACAAGTGTTACATTAACATGAGTGTCTCTTGTTCTTTGTAACAAGTGTTATATTAACATGAGTGTCTCTTGTTCTTTGTAACAAGTGTTACATTAACATGAGTGTCTCTTGTTCTTTGTAACAAGTGTTACATTAACATGAGTGTCTCTTGTTCTTTGTAACAAGTGTTATATTAACATGAGTGTCTCTTGTTCTTTGTAACAAGTGTTACATTAACATGAGTGTCTCTTGTTCTTTGTAACAAGTGTTACATTAACATGAGTGTCTTTTGTTCTTTGTAACAAGTGTTACATTAACACGAGTGTCTCTTGTTCTTTGTAACAAGTGTTATATTAACACGAGTGTCTCTTGTTCTTTGTAACAAGTGTTACATTAACATGAGTGTCTCTTCTTTTTTTTTGTAACAAGTGTTATATTAACATGAGTGTCTCTAGTTCTTTGTAACAAGTGTTATATTAACATGAGTTCTCTTGTTCTTTGTAACAAGTGTTACATTAACATGAGTGTCTCTTGTTCTTTGTAACAAGTGTTACATTAACATGAGTGTCTCTTGTTCTTTGTAACAAGTGTTACATTAACACGAGTTCTCTTGTTCTTTGTAACAAGTGTTACATTAACATGAGTGTCTCTTGTTCTTTGTAACAAGTGTTATATTAACATGAGTGTCTCTTGTTCTTTGTAACAAGTGTTACATTAACATGAGTGTCTCTTGTTCTTTGTAACAAGTGTTATATTAACATGAGTGTCTCTTTCTTTGTAACAAGTGTTATATTAACATGAGTGTCTCTTGTTCTTTGTAACAAGTGTTACATTAACATGAGTGTCTCTAGTTCTTTGTAACAAGTGCTATATTAACATGAGTAATTTTGTTCTTTGTAACAAGTGTTACATTAACATGATTGTCTCTTGTTCTTTGTAAAAAGTATTACATTAACATGAGTGTTACATTAACATGATTGTCTCTTGTTCTTTGTAACAAGTGTTATATTAACACGAGTTCTCTTGTTCTTTGTAACAAGTGTTACATTAACATGAGTGTCTCTTGTTCTTTGTAACAAGTGTTACATTAACATGAGTGTCTCTTGTTCTTTGTAACAAGTGTTACATTAACATGAGTGTCTCTTGTTCTTTGTAACAAGTGTTATATTAACACGAGTTCTCTTGTTCTTTGTAACAAGTGTTACATTAACATGAGTGTCTTTTGTTCTTTGTAACAAGTGTTACATTAACACGAGTTCTCTTGTTCTTTGTAACAAGTGTTATATTAACACGATTTCTTTTGTTCTTTGTAACAAGTGTTACATTAACATGAGTGTCTCTTGTTCTTTGTAACAAGTGTTACATTAACATGAGTGTCTAGTTCTTGTAACAAGTTTATATTAACAAGTGTTCTATTGTTCTTTGTAACAAGTGTCTCTTGTTCTTTGTTAACAAGTGTTACATTAACATGAGTGTCATCTTGTTCTTTGTAACAAGTGTTACATTAACATGAGTTCTCTTGTTCTTTGTAACAAGTGTTACATTAACATGAGTGTTCTTGTTCTTTGTAACAAGTGTTACATTAACATGAGTGTCTCTTGTTCTTTGTAACAAGTGTTACATTAACATGAGTGTCTCTTGTTCTTTGTAACAAGTGTTACATTAACACGAGTTCTCTTGTTCTTTGTAACAAGTGTTACATTAACATGAGTGTCTCTTGTTCTTTGTAACAAGTGTTATTAACATGATTGTCTCTTGTTCTTTTAACAAGTGTTACATTAACATGAGTGTCTCTTGTTCTTTGTAACAAGTGTTACATTAACATGAGTGTCTCTTGTTCTTTGTAATAAGTGTTACATTAACATGAGTGTCTCTTGTTCTTTTAACAAGTGTTACATTAACATGAGTGTCTCTTGTTCTTTGTAACAAGTGTTACATTAACATGAGTTCTCTTGTTCTTTGTAACAAGTGTTATATTAACATGAGTGTTCTCTTGTTCTTTGTAACAAGTGTTACATTAACATGAGTGTGTCTCTTGTTCTTTGTAACAAGTGTTACATTAACATGAGTGTCTCTTGTTCTTTGTAACAAGTGTTATATTAACATGAGTGTCTTTTGTTCTTTGTAACAAGTGTTACATTAACATGAGTGTCTCTTGTTCTTTGTAACAAGTGTTACATTAACATGAGTGTCTCTTGTTCTTTGTAACAAGTGTTATATTAACATCTCTTGTCTTTGTGTTTTTGTAACAAGTGTTACATTAACATGAGTGTCTCTTGTTCTTTGTAACAAGTGTTATATTAACAGTGTCTCGAGTGTTATATTCTCTTGTTCTTTGTAACAAGTGTTACATTAACATGAGTTCTCTTGTTCTTTGTAACAAGTGTTATATTAACATGAGTGTCTCTTGTTCTTTGTAACAAGTGTTACATTAACATGAGTGTCTCTTGTTCTTTGTAACAAGTGTTATATTAACATGAGTGTCTCTTGTTCTTTGTAACAAGTGTTACATTAACATGAGTGTCTCTTGTTCTTTGTAACAAGTGTTACATTAACATGAGTGTCTCTTGTTCTTTGTAACAAGTGTTACATTAACATGAGTTGTTTCTTGTTCTTTGTAACAAGTGTTACATTAACATGAGTGTCTCTCGTTCTTTGTAACAAGTGTTATATTAACACGAGTTCTCTTGTTCTTTGTAACAAGTGTTACATTAACATGAGTGTCTCTTGTTCTTTGTAACAAGTGTTACATTAACATGAGTGTCTCTTGTTCTTTGTAACAAGTGTTACATTAACATGAGTGTCTCTTGTTCTTTGTAACAAGTGTTATATTAACACGAGTTCTCTTGTTCTTTGTAACAAGTGTTACATTAACATGAGTGTCTCTTGTTCTTTGTAACAAGTGTTACATTAACATGAGTGTCTCTTGTTCTTTGTAACAAGTGTTACATTAACATGAGTGTCTCTTGTTCTTTGTAACAAGTGTTATATTAACATGAGTGTATCTTGTTCTTTGTAACAAGTGTTATATTAACATGAGTGTCTCTTGTTCTTTGTAACAAGTGTTACATTAACATGAGTGTCTCTTGTTCTTTGTAACAAGTGTTATATTAACATGAGTGTCTCTTGTTCTTTGTAACAAGTGTTATATTAACACGAGTTCTCTTGTTCTTTGTAACAAGTGTTACATTAACATGAGTGTCTCTTGTTCTTTGTAACAAGTGTTACATTAACATGAGTGTCTCTTGTTCTTTGTAACAAGTGTTACATTAACATGAGTGTCTCTTGTTCTTTGTAACAAGTGTTACATTAACATGAGTGTCTCTTGTTCTTTGTAACAAGTGTTACATTAACATGAGTGTCTCTTGTTCTTTGTAACAAGTGTTACATTAACATGTTCTCTTGTTCTTTGTAACAAGTGTTACATTAACATGAGTGTCTCTTGTTCTTTGTAACAAGTGTTACATTAACACGAGTTCTCTTGTTCTTTGTAACAAGTGTTACATTAACATGAGTGTCTCTTGTTCTTTGTAACAAGTGTTACATTAACATGAGTGTCTCTTGTTCTTTGTAACAAGTGTTACATTAACATGAGTGTCTCTTGTTCTTTGTAACAAGTGTTACATTAACATGAGTGTCTCTTGTTCTTTGTAACAAGTGTTATATTAACATGAGTGTCTCTTGTTCTTTGTAACAAGTGTTACATTAACATGAGTGTCTCTTCTTTCTTTGTAACAAGTGTTATATTAACAAGTGTTACGACATGTCTCTTGTTCTTTGTAACAAGTGTTACATTAACATGAGTGTCTCTTGTTCTTTGTAACAAGTGTTACATTAACATGAGTGTCTCTTGTTCTTTGTAACAAGTGTTATATTAACATGAGTGTCTCTTGTTCTTTGTAACAAGTGTTACATTAACATGAGTGTCTCTTGTTCTTTGTAACAAGTGTTATATTAACATGAGTGTCTCTTGTTCTTTGTAACAAGTGTTACATTAACATGAGTGTCTCTTGTTCTTTGTAACAAGTGTTACATTAACATGAGTTCTCTTGTTCTTTGTAACAAGTGTTACATTAACATGAGTGTCTCTTGTTCTTTGTAACAAGTGTTATATTAACATGAGTGTCTCTTGTTCTTTGTAACAAGTGTTACATTAACATGAGTGTCTCTTGTTCTTTGTAACAAGTGTTATATTAACACGAGTGTCTCTTGTTCTTTGTAACAAGTGTTACATTAACATGAGTGTCTCATGGTCTTTGTAAAAAGTGTTACATTAACATGAGTGTCTCTTGTTCTTTGTAACAAGTGTTACATTAACATGAGTGTCTCTTGTTCTTTGTAACAAGTGTTACATTAACATGAGTGTCTCTTGTTCTTTGTAACAAGTGTTACATTAACATGAGTGTCTCTTGTTCTTTGTAACAAGTGTTATATTAACATGAGTGTCTCTTGTTCTTTGTAACAAGTGTTACATTTGTTCTCTTGTTCTTTTGTAACAAGTGTTACATTAACATGAGTGTCTTTTGTTCTTTGTAACAAGTGTTATATTAACACGAGTTCTCTTGTTCTTTGTAACAAGTGTTACATTAACATGAGTCTCTTGTTCTTTGTAACAAGTGTTATATTAACACGAGTTCTCTTGTTCTTTGTAACAAGTGTTACATTAACACGAGTGTCTCTTGTTCTTTGTAACAAGTGTTACATTAACATGAGTGTCTCTTGTTCTTTGTAACAAGTGTTACATTAACATGAGTGTCTCTTGTTCTTTGTAACAAGTGTTACATTAACATGAGTGTCTCTTGTTCTTTGTAACAAGTGTTACATTAACATGAGTGTCTCTTGTTCTTTGTAACAAGTGTTATATTAACATGAGTGTCTCTTGTTCTTTGTAACAAGTGTTACATTAACACGAGTTCTCTTGTTCTTTGTAACAAGTGTTACATTAACATGAGTGTCTCTTGTTCTTTGTAACAAGTGTTACATTAACATGAGTGTCTCTTGTTCTTTGTAACAAGTGTTACATTAACACGAGTGTCTCTTGTTCTTTGTAACAAGTGTTATATTAACATGAGTGTTTCTCTTGTTTTTTGTAACAAGTGTTATATTAACATGAGTTCTCTTGTTCTTTGTAACAAGTGTTACATTAACATGAGTGTCTCTTGTTCTTTGTAACAAGTGTTACATTAACACGAGTTCTCTTGTTCTTTGTAACAAGTGTTACATTAACATGAGTGTCTCTTGTTCTTTGTAACAAGTGTTACATTAACATGAGTGTCTCTTGTTCTTTGTAACAAGTGTTACATTAACATGAGTGTTCTCTTGTTCTTTGTAACAAGTGTTATATTAACACGAGTTCTCTTGTTCTTTGTAACAAGTGTTACATTAACATGAGTGTCTCTTGTTCTTTGTAACAAGTGTTACATTAACATGAGTGTCTCTTGTTCTTTGTAACAAGTGTTATATTAACACGAGTTCTCTTGTTCTTTGTAACAAGTGTTACATTAACATGAGTGTCTCTTGTTCTTTGTAACAAGTGTTATATTAACACGAGTGTCTCTAGTTCTTTGTAACAAGTGTTATATTAACATGAGTGTCTCTTGTTCTTTGTAACAAGTGTTATATTAACATGAGTGTCTCTTGTTCTTTGTAACAAGTGTTACATTAACATGAGTGTCTCTTGTTCTTTGTAACAAGTGTTACATTAACATGAGTGTCTCTTGTTCTTTGTAACAAGTGTTATATTAACATGAGTGTCTCTTGTTCTTTGTAACAAGTGTTATATTAACATGAGTGTCTCTTGTTCTTTGTAACAAGTGTTACATTAACATGAGTGTCTCTTGTTCTTTGTAACAAGTGTTACATTAACATGAGTGTCTCTTGTTCTTTGTAACAAGTGTTACATTAACATGAGTGTCTCTTGTTCTTTGTAACAAGTGTTATATTAACATGAGTGTCTCTTGTTCTTTGTAACAAGTGTTATATTAACATGAGTTCTCTTGTTCTTTGTAACAAGTGTTACATTAACATGAGTGTTCATTCTTGTTCTTTGTAACAAGTGTTACATTAACACGAGTGTCTCTTGTTCTTTGTAACAAGTGTTACATTAACATGAGTGTCTCTTGTTCTTTGTAACAAGTGTTACATTAACATGAGTGTCTCTTGTTCTTTGTAACAAGTGTTATATTAACACGAGTTCTCTTGTTCTTTGTAACAAGTGTTACATTAACATGAGTGTCTCTTGTTCTTTGTAACAAGTGTTACATTAACATGAGTGTCTCTTGTTCTTTGTAATAAGTGTTACATTAACATGAGTGTCTCTTGTTCTTTGTAACAAGTGTTACATTAACATGAGTGTCTCTTGTTTTTTGTAACAAGTGTTACATTAACATGAGTTCTCTTGTTCTTTGTAACAAGTGTTACATTAACATGAGTGTCTCTTGTTCTTTGTAACAAGTGTTACATTAACATGAGTGTCTCTTGTTCTTTGTAACAAGTGTTACATTAACATGAGTGTCTCTTGTTCTTTGTAACAAGTGTTACATTAACACGAGTTCTCTTGTTCTTTCTTTGTAACAAGTGTTACATTAACATGAGTGTCTCTTGTTCTTTGTAACAAGTGTTACATTAACACGAGTTCTCTTGTTCTTTGTAACAAGTGTTATATTAACACGAGTTCTCTTGTTCTTGTAACAAGTGTTACATTAACATGAGTGTCTCTTGTTCTTTGTAACAAGTGTTACATTAACATGAGTGTCTCTTGTTCTTTGTAACAAGTGTTACATTAACATGAGTGTCTCTTGTTCTTTGTAACAAGTGTTATATTAACATGAGTTCTCTTGTTCTTTGTAACAAGTGTTACATTAACATGAGTGTCTCTTGTTCTTTGTAACAAGTGTTATATTAACACGAGTTCTCTTGTTCTTTGTAACAAGTGTTACATTAACATGAGTGTCTCTTGTTCTTTGTAACAAGTGTTACATTAACATGAGTGTCTCTTGTTCTTTGTAACAAGTGTTATATTAACATGAGTGTCTCTTGTTCTTTGTAACAAGTGTTACATTAACATGAGTGTCTCTTGTTCTTTGTAACAAGTGTTATATTAACACGAGTTCTCTTGTTCTTTGTAACAAGTGTTACATTAACACGAGTTCTCTTGTTCTTTGTAACAAGTGTTACATTAACATGAGTGTCTCTTGTTCTTTGTAACAAGTGTTATATTAACATGAGTGTCTCTTGTTCTTTGTAACAAGTGTTACATTAACATGAGTTCTCTGTTCTTTTAACTTTGTTAACAAGTGTTACAAGTGTTACATGAGTGTCTCTTGTTCTTTGTAACAAGTGTTACATTAACATGAGTGTCTCTTGTTCTTTGTAACAAGTGTTATATTAACATGAGTGTCTCTTGTCTTTTGTAACAAGTGTTATATTAACATGAGTGTCTCTTGTTCTTTGTAACAAGTGTTACATTAACATGAGTGTCTCTTGTTCTTTGTAACAAGTGTTATATTAACACGAGTGTTCTCTTGTTCTTTTGTAACAAGTGTTACATTAACATGAGTGTCTCTTGTTCTTTGTAACAAGTGTTACATTAACATGAGTGTCTCTTGTTCTTTGTAACAAGTGTTATATTAACATGAGTGTCTCTTGTTCTTTGTAACAAGTGTTACATTAACATGAGTGTCTCTTGTTCTTTGTAACAAGTGTTATATTAACATGAGTTCTCTTGTTCTTTGTAACAAGTGTTACATTAACATGAGTGTCTCTTGTTCTTTGTAACAAGTGTTACATTAACATGAGTGTCTCTTGTTCTTTGTAACAAGTGTTATATTAACATGAGTGTCTCTTGTTCTTTGTAACAAGTGTTACATTAACATGAGTGTCTCTTGTTCTTTGTAACAAGTGTTATATTAACATGAGTTCTCTTGTTCTTTGTAACAAGTGTTACATTAACATGAGTGTCTCTTGTTCTTTGTAACAAGTGTTATATTAACATGAGTGTCTCTTGTTCTTTGTAACAAGTGTTATATTAACATGAGTGTCTCTTGTTCTTTGTAACAAGTGTTACATTAACATGAGTGTCTCTTGTTCTTTGTAACAAGTGTTACATTAACATGAGTGTCTCTAGTTCTTTGTAACAAGTGTTATATTAACACGAGTTCTCTTGTTCTTTGTAACAAGTGTTACATTAACATGAGTGTCTCTTGTTCTTTGTAACAAGTGTTACATTAACATGAGTGTCTCTTGTTCTTTGTAACAAGTGTTACATTAACATGAGTGTCTCTTGTTCTTTGTAACAAGTGTTATATTAACATGAGTGTCTCTTGTTCTTTGTAACAAGTGTTACATTAACATGAGTGTCTCTTGTTCTTTGTAACAAGTGTTATATTAACATGAGTGTCTCTTGTTCTTTGTAACAAGTGTTACATTAACACATGAGTGTCTCTTTTTTTTTGTAACAAGTGTTACATTAACATGAGTGTCTCTTGTTCTTTGTAACAAGTGTTACATTAACATGAGTGTTCTCTTGTTCTTTGTAACAAGTGTTACATTAACATGAGTGTCTCTTGTTCTTTGTAACAAGTGTTATATTAACATGAGTGTCTCTCTTGTTCTTTGTAACAAGTGTTACATTAACATGAGTGTCTTTTGTTCTTTGTAACAAGTGTTACATTAACATGAGTGTCTCTTGTTCTTTGTAACAAGTGTTACATTAACATGAGTGTCTCTTGTTCTTTGTAACAAGTGTTATATTAACACGAGTTCTCTTGTTCTTTGTAACAAGTGTTACATTAACATGAGTGTCTCTTGTTCTTTGTAACAAGTGTTACATTAACATGAGTTCTTTGTAACAAGTGTTCTCTTGTTCTTTGTAACAAGTGTTATATTAACATGAGTGTCTCTTGTTCTTTGTAACAAGTGTTACATTAACATGAGTGTCTCTTGTTCTTTGTAACAAGTGTTATATTAACACGAGTTCTCTTGTTCTTTGTAACAAGTGTTACATTAACATGAGTGTCTCTTGTTCTTTGTAACAAGTGTTATATTAACATGAGTGTCTCTTGTTCTTTGTAACAAGTGTTACATTAACATGAGTGTCTCTTGTTCTTTGTAACAAGTGTTATATTAACATGAGTGTCTCTTGTTCTTTGTAACAAGTGTTATATTAACATGAGTTCTCTTGTTCTTTGTAACAAGTGTTACATTAACATGAGTGTCTCTTGTTCTTTGTAACAAGTGTTACATTAACATGAGTGTCTCTTGTTCTTTGTAACAAGTGTTACATTAACATGAGTGTCTCTTGTTCTTTGTAACAAGTGTTACATTAACACGAGTGTTCTCTTGTTCTTTGTAACAAGTGTTACATTAACATGAGTGTCTCTTGTTCTTTGTAACAAGTGTTACATTAACATGAGTGTCTCTTGTTCTTTGTAACAAGTGTTACATTAACATGAGTGTCTCTTTTGTTTTGTAACAAGTGTTACATTAACATGAGTGTCTCTTGTTCTTTGTAACAAGTGTTATATTAACACGAGTGTCTCTTGTTTTTTGTAACAAGTGTTACATTAACATGAGTTCTCTTGTTCTTTGTAACAAGTGTTACATTAACATGAGTGTCTCTTGTTCTTTGTAACAAGTGTTATATTAACACGAGTTCTCTTGTTCTTTGTAACAAGTGTTACATTAACAGTGAGAGTGTCTCTTGTTCTTTGTAACAAGTGTTATATTAACACGAGTTCTCTTGTTCTTTGTAACAAGTGTTACATTAACATGAGTGTCTCTTGTTCTTTGTAACAAGTGTTACATTAACATGAGTGTCTCTTGTTCTTTGTAACAAGTGTTACATTAACATGAGTTCTCTTGTTCTTTGTAACAAGTGTTACATTAACATGAGTTCTCTTGTTCTTTGTAACAAGTGTTACATTAACATGAGTGTCTCTTGTTCTTTGTAACAAGTGTTACATTAACACGAGTTCTCTTGTTCTTTGTAACAAGTGTTACATTAACATGAGTGTCTCTTGTTCTTTGTAACAAGTGTTATATTAACACGAGTTGTTTTGTTCTTTGTAACAAGTGTTACATTAACATGAGTGTCTCTTGTTCTTTGTAACAAGTGTTACATTAACACGAGTTCTCTTGTTCTTTGTAACAAGTGTTACATTAACATGAGTGTCTCTTGTTCTTTTGTAACAAGTGTTACATTAACATGAGTGTCTCTTGTTCTTTGTAACAAGTGTTATATTAACATGAGTGTCTCTTGTTCTTTGTAACAAGTGTTACATTAACATGAGTGTCTCTTGTTCTTTGTAACAAGTGTTACATTAACATGAGTGTCTCTTGTTCTTTGTAACAAGTGTTACATTAACACGAGTGTCTCTTGTTCTTTGTAACAAGTGTTACATTAACATGAGTGTCTCTTGTTCTTTGTAACAAGTGTTATATTAACACGAGTCTTCTCTTGTTCTTTGTAACAAGTGTTATATTAACATGAGTTCTTCTTGTTCTTTGTAACAAGTGTTACATTAACACGAGTTCTCTTGTTCTTTGTAACAAGTGTTACATTAACATGAGTGTCTCTTGTTCTTTGTAACAAGTGTTACATTAACATGAGTTCTTTTGTTCTTTGTAACAAGTGTTATATTAACATGAGTGTCTCTTGTTCTTTGTAACAAGTGTTACATTAACATGAGTTCTCTTGTTCTTTGTAACAAGTGTTACATTAACATGAGTGTCTCTTGTTCTTTGTAACAAGTGTTACATTAACATGAGTGTCTCTTGTTCTTTGTAACAAGTGTTACATTAACATGAGTGTCTCTTGTTCTTTGTAACAAGTGTTACATTAACATGAGTGTCTCTTGTTCTTTGTAACAAGTGTTACATTAACATGAGTGTCTCTTCTTTCTTTGTAACAAGTGTTACATTAACATGAGTGTCTCTTGTTCTGTTCTTTGTAACAAGTGTTACATTAACACGAGTGTCTCTTGTTCTTTGTAACAAGTGTTATATTAACATGAGTGTCTCTTGTTCTTTGTAACAAGTGTTACATTAACATGAGTGTCTCTTGTTCTTTGTAACAAGTGTTACATTAACATGAGTGTCTCTTGTTCTTTGTAACAAGTGTTATATTAACATGAGTGTCTCTTGTTCTTTGTAACAAGTGTTACATTAACATGAGTGTCTCTTGTTCTTTGTAACAAGTGTTACATTAACATGAGTGTCTCTTGTTCTTTGTAACAAGTGTTACATTAACATGAGTGTCTCTTGTTCTTTGTAACAAGTGTTACATTAACATGAGTCTCTTGTTCTTTGAGTGTCTCTTGTTCTTTGTAACAAGTGTTACATTAACATGAGTGTCTCTTGTTCTTTGTAACAAGTGTTACATTAACATGAGTGTCTCTTGTTCTTTGTAACAAGTGTTACATTAACATGAGTGTCTCTTGTTCTTTGTAACAAGTGTTACATTAACATGAGTGTCTCTTGTTTTTGTAACAAGTGTTATATTAACATGAGTGTCTCTTGTTCTTTGTAACAAGTGTTACATTAACATGAGTGTCTCTTGTTCTTTGTAACAAGTGTTACATTAACATGAGTGTCTCTTGTTCTTTGTAACAAGTGTTATATTAACACGAGTTCTCTTGTTCTTTTTGTTACATTAACAAGTGTTACATTAACAAGTGTTACATTAACATGAGTCTCTTGTTCTTTGTAACAAGTGTTACATTAACACGAGTGTCTCTTGTTCTTTGTAACAAGTGTTAACTTGTTCTTTGTAACAAGTGTTATATTAACATGAGTGTCTCTTGTTTTTTGTAACAAGTGTTACATTAACATGAGTCTCTTGTTCTTTGTAACAAGTGTTACATTAACATGAGTGTCTCTTGTTCTTTGTAACAAGTGTTATATTAACATGAGTGTCTCTTGTTCTTTGTAACAAGTGTTATATTAACATGAGTGTCTCTTGTTCTTTGTAACAAGTGTTACATTAACATGAGTGTCTCTTGTTACTTGTAACAAGTGTTATATTAACACGAGTGTCTTGTTCTTTGTAACAAGTGTTACATTAACATGAGTGTCTCTTGTTCTTTGTAACAAGTGTTACATTAACATGAGTGTCTCTTGTTCTTTGTAACAAGTGTTATATTAACATGAGTGTCTCTTGTTCTTTGTAACAAGTGTTACATTAACACGAGTTCTCTTGTTCTTTGTAACAAGTGTTACATTAACATGAGTGTTTCTTGTTCTTTGTAACAAGTGTTACATTAACACGAGTGTCTCTTGTTCTTTGTAACAAGTGTTACATTAACATGAGTGTCTCTTGTTCTTGTAACAAGTGTTACATTAACATGAGTGTCTCTTGTTCTTTGTAACAAGTGTTACATTAACATGAGTGTCTCTTGTTCTTTGTAACAAGTGTTATATTAACATGAGTGTCTCTTGTTCTTTGTAACAAGTGTTATATTAACATGAGTTCTCTTGTTCTTTGTAACAAGTGTTACATTAACATGAGTGTCTCTTGTTCTTTGTAACAAGTGTTATATTAACATGAGTGTCTCTTGTTCTTTGTAACAAGTGTTACATTAACATGAGTGTCTCTTGTTCTTTGTAACAAGTGTTATATTAACATGAGTGTCTCTTGTTCTTTGTAACAAGTGTTATATTAACATGAGTGTCTCTTGTTCTTTGTAACAAGTGTTATATTAACATGAGTGTCTCTTGTTCTTTGTAACAAGTGTTACATTAACACGAGTGTCTCTTGTTCTTTGTAACAAGTGTTACATTGACATGATTGTTTCTTGTTCTTTGTAACAAGTGTTACATTAACATGAGTGTCTCTTGTTCTTTGTAACAAGTGTTATATTAACATGAGTGTCTCTTGTTCTTTTGTAACAAGTGTTATATTAACATGAGTGTCTCTTGTTCTTTGTAACAAGTGTTACATTAACATGAGTGTCTCTTGTTCTTTGTAACAAGTGTTACATTAACATGAGTGTCTCTTGTTCTTTGTAACAAGTGTTACATTAACATGAGTGTCTCTTGTTCTTTGTAACAAGTGTTATATTAACACGAGTGTCTCTTGTTCTTTGTAACAAGTGTTACATTAACATGAGTGTCTCTTTTCTTTGTAACAAGTGTTACATTAACATGAGTGTCTCTTGTTCTTTGTAACAAGTGTTATATTAACATGAGTGTCTCTTGTTCTTTGTAACAAGTGTTACATTAACACGAGTTCTCTTGTTCTTTGTAACAAGTGTTACATTAACATGAGTGTCTCTTGTTCTTTGTAACAAGTGTTACATTAACATGAGTGTCTCTTGTTCTTTGTAACAAGTGTTACATTAACATGAGTGTCTCTTGTTCTTTGTAACAAGTGTTACATTAACATGAGTGTCTCTTGTTCTTTGTAACAAGTGTTACATTAACATGAGTGTCTCTTGTTCTTTGTAACAAGTGTTACATTAACATGAGTGTCTCTTGTTCTTTGTAACAAGTGTTACATTAACACGAGTTCTCTTGTTCTTTGTAACAAGTGTTACATTAACATGAGTGTCTCTTGTTCTTTGTAACAAGTGTTACATTAACATGAGTGTCTCTTGTTCTTTGTAACAAGTGTTACATTAACATGAGTTCTCTTGTTCTTTGTAACAAGTGTTACATTAACAGTGTCTCTTGTTGAGTGTTCTCTTTGTTCTTTGTAACAAGTGTTATATTAACACGAGTTCTCTTGTTCTTTGTAACAAGTGTTACATTAACATGAGTGTCTCTAGTTCTTTGTAACAAGTGTTATATTAACAAGAGTTCTTTTGTTCTTTGTAACAAGTGTTACATTAACATGAGTGTCTCTTGTTCTTTGTAAAAAGTGTTACATTAACATGAGTGTCTCTAGTTCTTTGTAACAAGTGTTATATTAACACGAGTGTCTCTTGTTCTTTGTAACAAGTGTTACATTAACATGAGTGTCTCTTGTTCTTTGTAACAAGTGTTATATTAACATGAGTGTCTCTTGTTCTTTGTAACAAGTGTTACATTAACACGAGTGTCTCTTGTTCTTTGTAACAAGTGTTATATTAACATGAGTGTCTTTTGTTCTTTGTAACAAGTGTTATATTAACATGAGTGTCTCTTGTTCTTTTAACAAGTGTTACATTAACAAGTGTGTCTCTTGTTCTTTGTAACATGTGTTAGATTAACATGAGTGTCTCTTGTTCTTTGTAACAAGTGTTATATTAACACGAGTGTCTCTTGTTCTTTGTAACAAGTGTTACATTAACATGAGTGTCTTGTTCTTTGTAACAAATGTTATATTAACACGAGTTCTCTTGTTCTTTGTAACAAGTGTTACATTAACATGAGTGTCTCTTGTTCTTTGTAACAAGTGTTACATTAACACGAGTTCTCTTGTTCTTTGTAACAAGTGTTATATTAACATGAGTGTCTCTTGTTCTTTGTAACAAGTGTTACATTAACATGAGTGTCTCTTGTTCTTTGTAACAAGTGTTACATTAACACGAGTGTCTCTTGTTCTTTGTAACAAGTGTTACATTAACATGAGTGTCTCTTGTTCTTTGTAACAAGTGTTACATTAACATGAGTGTCTCTTGTTCTTTGTAACAAGTGTTACATTAACACGAGTTCTCTTGTTCTTTGTAACAAGTGTTACATTAACATGAGTGTCTCTTGTTCTTTGTAACAAGTGTTATATTAACATGAGTGTCTCTTGTTCTTTGTAACAAGTGTTATATTAACATGAGTGTCTCTTGTTCTTTGTAATAAGTGTTACATTAACATGAGTGTCTCTTGTTCTTTGTAACAAGTGTTACATTAACATGAGTGTCTCTTGTTCTTTGTAACAAGTGTTACATTAACATGAGTGTCTCTTGTTCTTTGTAACAAGTGTTATATTAACATGAGTGTCTCTTGTTCTTTGTAACAAGTGTTACATTAACATGAGTGTCTCTTGTTCTTTGTAACAAGTGTTACATTAACATGAGTGTCTCTTGTTCTTTGTAACAAGTGTTACATTAACATGAGTGTCTCTTGTTCTTTGTAACAAGTGTTATATTAACACGAGTTCTCTTGTTCTTTGTAACAAGTGTTACATTAACATGAGTGTCTTTGTTCTTTGTAACAAGTGTTACATTAACATGAGTGTCTCTTGTTCTTTTTAACAAGTGTTACATTAACATGAGTGTCTCTTGTTCTTTGTAACAAGTGTTACATTAACACGAGTTCTCTTGTTCTTTGTAACAAGTGTTATATTAACATGAGTGTCTCTTGTTCTTTGTAACAAGTGTTACATTAACATGAGTTCTCTTGTTCTTTGTAACAAGTGTTACATTAACATGAGTGTCTCTTGTTCTTTGTAACAAGTGTTACATTAACATGAGTCTCTTGTTCTTTGTAACAAGTGTTACATTAACATGAGTGTCTCTTGTTCTTTGTAACAAGTGTTACATTAACACGAGTTCTCTTGTTCTTTGTAACAAGTGTTACATTAACATGAGTGTCTCTTGTTCTTTGTAACAAGTGTTACATTAACATGAGTGTCTCTTTTCTTTGTAACAAGTGTTACATTAACATGAGTGTTCTCTTGTTCTTTGTAACAAGTGTTATATTAACATGAGTGTCTCTTTTTCTTGAGTGTCTCTTGTTCTTTGTAACAAGTGTTATATTAACATGAGTGTCTCTTGTTCTTTTGTAACAAGTGTTATATTAACATGAGTTCTCTTGTTCTTTGTAACAAGTGTTACATTAACATGAGTGTCTCTTGTTTTTGTAACAAGTGTTACATTAACATGAGTGTCTCTTGTTCTTTGTAACAAGTGTTACATTAACATGAGTGTCTCTAGTTCTTTGTAACAAGTGTTACATTAACATGAGTGTCTCTTGTTCTTTGTAACAAGTGTTACATTAACAACTTTGTAACAAGTGTTATATTAACTCTTGTTCTTTGTAACAAGTGTTACATTAACATGAGTGTCTCTTGTTCTTTGTAACAAGTGTTACATTAACACGAGTGTCTCTTGTTCTTTGTAACAAGTGTTACATTAACATGAGTGTCTCTTGTTCTTTTGTAACAAGTGTTATATTAACATGAGTTCTCTTGTTCTTTGTAACAAGTGTTACATTAACATGAGTGTCTCTTGTTCTTTGTAACAAGTGTTACATTAACACGAGTGTCTCTTGTTCTTTTGTAACAAGTGTTACATTAACATGAGTGTCTCTTGTTCTTTTGTAACAAGTGTTATATTAACATGAGTGTCTCTTGTTCTTTTGTAACAAGTGTTACATTAACATGAGTGTCTCTTGTTCTTTGTAACAAGTGTTATATTAACATGAGTTCTCTTGTTCTTTGTAACAAGTGTTACATTAACATGAGTGTCTCTTGTTCTTTGTAACAAGTGTTACATTAACATGAGTGTCTCTTGTTCTTTGTAACAAGTGTTATATTAACATGAGTGTCTCTTGTTCTTTGTAACAAGTGTTATATTAACACGAGTGTCTCTTGTTCTTTGTAACAAGTGTTACATTAACATGAGTGTCTCTTGTTCTTTGTAACAAGTGTTATATTATTAACACGAGTTCTCTTGTTCTTTTGTAACAAGTGTTACATTAACATGAGTGTCTCTTGTTCTTTGTAACAAGTGTTATATTAACACGAGTTCTCTTGTTCTTTGTAACAAGTGTTACATTAACATGAGTGTCTCTTGTTCTTTGTAACAAGTGTTACATTAACACGAGTGTCTCTTGTTCTTTGTAACAAGTGTTATATTAACATGAGTGTCTCTTGTTCTTTGTAACAAGTGTTATATTAACATGAGTGTCTCTTGTTCTTTGTAACAAGTGTTATATTAACATGAGTGTCTCTTGTTCTTTGTAACAAGTGTTACATTAACACGAGTTCTCTTGTTCTTTGTAACAAGTGTTATATTAACATGAGTGTCTCTTGTTCTTTGTAACAAGTGTTACATTAACATGAGTGTCTCTTGTTCTTTGTAACAAGTGTTATATTAACATGAGTGTCTCTTGTTCTTTGTAACAAGTGTTATATTAACACGAGTTCTCTTGTTCTTTTGTAACAAGTGTTACATTAACATGAGTGTCTCTTGTTCTTTGTAACAAGTGTTACATTAACACGAGTTCTCTTGTTCTTTGTAACAAGTGTTACATTAACATGAGTGTCTTTAGTTCTTTGTAACAAGTGTTACATTAACATGAGTTGTCTCTTGTTCTTTGTAACAAGTGTTACATTAACATGAGTGTCTCTTGTTCTTTGTAACAAGTGTTACATTAACATGAGTTCTCTTGTTCTTTGTAACAAGTGTTACATTAACATGATTGTCTCTTGTTCTTTGTAACAAGTGTTACATTAACATGAGTGTCTCTTGTTCTTTGTAACAAGTGTTACATTAACATGAGTGTCTCTTGTTCTTTGTAACAAGTGTTATATTAACACGAGTTCTCTTGTTCTTTGTAACAAGTGTTACATTAACATGAGTGTCTCTTGTTCTTTGTAACAAGTGTTATATTAACATGAGTGTCTCTTGTTCTTTGTAACAAGTGTTACATTAACATGAGTTCTCTTGTTCTTTGTAACAAGTGTTATATTAACACGAGTGTCTCTTGTTCTTTGTAACAAGTGTTACATTAACATGAGTGTCTCTTGTTCTTTGTAACAAGTGTTACATTAACATGAGTGTCTCTTGTTCTTTTGTAACAAGTGTTACATTAACATGAGTGTCTCTTGTTCTTTGTAACAAGTGTTATATTAACACGAGTGTCTCTTGTTCTTTGTAACAAGTGTTACATTAACATGAGTGTCTCTTGTTCTTTGTAACAAGTGTTACATTAACATGAGTGTCTCTTGTTCTTTGTAACAAGTGTTACATTAACATGATTGTCTCTTGTTCTTTGTAACAAGTGTTACATTAACATGAGTGTCTCTTTTGTTTTTGTAACAAGTGTTACATTAACATGAGTGTCTCTTGTTCTTTGTAATAAGTGTTACATTAACATGAGTGTCTCTTGTTCTTTGTAACAAGTGTTACATTAACATGAGTGTCTCTTGTTCTTTGTAACAAGTGTTATATTAACACGAGTGTGTCTCGTTCTTTGTAACAAGTGTTACATTAACATGAGTGTCTCTTGTTCTTTGTAACAAGTGTTACATTAACACGAGTTCTCTTGTTCTTTGTAACAAGTTTTACATTGACATGACTGTTTCTTGTTCTTTGTAACAAGTGTTACATTAACACGAGTTCTCTTGTTCTTTGTAACAAGTGTTACATTAACATGAGTGTCTCTTGTTCTTGTAACAAGTGTTACATTAACACGAGTGTCTCTTGTTCTTTGTTACAAGTGTTATATTAACATGAGTTCTCTTGTTTCTTGTAACAAATGTTATATTAACACGAGTGTCTTTTGTTCTTTGTAACAAGTGTTACATTAACATGAGTGTCTCTTGTTCTTTGTAACAAGTGTTACATTAACACGAGTGTCTCTTGTTCTTTGTAACAAGTGTTACATTAACATGAGTGTCTCTTGTTTGTAAAAATTGTTACATTAACATGAGTGTCTCTAGTTCTTTTGTAACAAGTGTTACATTAACATGAGTGTCTCTTGTTCTTTGTAACAAGTGTTACATTAACACGAGTTCTCTTGTTCTTTGTAACAAGTGTTACATTAACATGAGTGTCTCTTGTTCTTTGTAACAAGTGTTACATTAACATGAGTTCTCTTGTTCTTTGTAACAAGTGTTATATTAACATGAGTGTCTCTTGTTCTTTGTAACAAGTGTTACATTAACACGAGTGTCTCTTGTTGTTTGTAACAAGTGTTACATTAACATGAGTGTCTTGTTCTTTGTAACAAGTGTTACATTAACATGAGTGTCTCTTGTTCTTTGTAACAAGTGTTACATTAACATGAGTGTCTCTTGTTCTTTGTAACAAGTGTTACATTAACATGAGTTCTCTTGTTCTTTGTAACAAGTGTTACATTAACATGAGTGTCTCTTGTTCTTTGTAACAAGTGTTACATTAACATGAGTGTCTCTTGTTCTTTGTAACAAGTGTTATATTAACATGAGTGTCTCTTGTTCTTTGTAACAAGTGTTATATTAACACGAGTTCTCTTGTTTTTTGTAACAAGTGTTACATTAACATGAGTGTCTCTTGTTCTTTGTAACAAGTGTTATATTAACACGAGTTCTCTTGTTCTTTGTAACAAGTGTTACATTAACATGAGTGTCTCTTTGTTCTTGTAACAAGTGTTACATTAACATGAGTGTCTCTTGTTCTTTGTAACAAGTGTTACATTAACATGTAAGTGTCTCTTGTTCTTTTTGTAACAAGTGTTACATTAACACGAGTTCTCTTGTTCTTTGTAACAAGTGTTACATTAACATGAGTGTCTCTTGTTCTTTGTAACAAGTGTTACATTAACACGAGTTCTCTTGTTCTTTGTAACAAGTGTTATATTAACATGATTGTTTCTTGTTTTTTGTAACAAGTGTTACATTAACATGAGTGTCTCTTGTTTTTTGTAACAAGTGTTATATTAACATTGAGTCTCTTGTTCTTTGTAACAAGTGTTACATTAACATGAGTGTCTCTTGTTCTTTGTAACAAGTGTTACATTAACATGAGTGTCTCTTGTTTCTTGTAACAAGTGTTATATTAACACGAGTTCTCTTGTTCTTTGTAACAAGTGTTACATTAACATGAGTGTCAAGTGTTCATTTGTTCTTTTGTAACAAGTGTTACATTAACACGAGTGTCTCTTGTTCTTTGTAACAAGTGTTAGATTAACATGAGTGTCTCTTGCTCTTTGTAACAAGTGTTATATTAACATGAGTGTCTCTTGTTCTTTTAACAAGTGTTACATTAACAAGTGTGTCTCTTGTTCTTTGTAACATGTGTTAGATTAACATGAGTGTCTCTTGTTCTTTTGTAACAAGTGTTATATTAACATGAGTTCTCTTGTTCTTTGTAACAAGTGTTACATTAACATGAGTGTCTCTTGTTCTTTGTAACAAGTGTTACATTAACATGAGTGTCTCTTGTTCTTTGTAACAAGTGTTATATTAACACGAGTTCTCTTGTTCTTTGTAACAAGTGTTACATTAACACGAGTGTCTCTTGTTCTTTGTAACAAGTGTTACATAAACATGAGTGTCTCTTGTTCTTTGTAACAAGTGTTACATTAACACGAGTGTCTCTTGTTCTTTGTAACAAGTGTTATATTAACATGAGTGTCTTGTTTGTTCTTTGTAACAAGTGTTACATTAACATGAGTGTCTCTTGTTCTTTGTAACAAGTGTTATATTAACATGAGTGTCTCTTGTTCTTTGTAACAAGTGTTATATTAACATGAGTGTCTCTTGTTCTTTGTAACAAGTGTTACATTAACATGAGTGTCTCTTGTTCTTTGTAACAAGTGTTATATTAACAGTGAGTTCTCTTGTTCTTTGTAACAAGTGTTACATTAACATGAGTGTCTCTTGTTCTTTGTAACAAGTGTTACATTAACACGAGTGTCTCTTGTTCTTTGTAACAAGTGTTACATTAACATGAGTGTCTCTTGTTCTTTGTAACAAGTGTTACATTAACACGAGTTCTCTTGTTCTTTGTAACAAGTGTTATATTAACATGAGTTCTCTTTGTTTTTGTAACAAGTGTTACATTAACATGAGTGTCTCTTGTTCTTTGTAACAAGTGTTATATTAACATGAGTTCTCTTGTTCTTTGTAACAAGTGTTACATTAACATGAGTGTCTCTTGTTTTTGTTTTGTAACAAGTGTTACATTAACATGAGTGTCTCTTTGTTCTTTGTAACAAGTGTTATATTAACATGAGTTCTCTTTGTTCTTTGTAACAAGTGTTACATTAACATGAGTGTCTTTTGTTCTTTGTAACAAGTGTTACATTAACATGAGTGTTCTCTTGTTCTTTGTAACAAGTGTTATATTAACATGAGTTCTCTTGTTCTTTGTAACAAGTGTTACATTAACAAGTGAGTGTCTCTTGTTCTTTGTAACAAGTGTTATATTAACACGAGGTCTCTTGTTCTTTGTAACAAGTGTTACATTAACATGAGTGTCTCTTGTTCTTTGTAACAAGTGTTATATTAACATGAGTGTCTCTTGTTCTTTTGTAACAAGTGTTACATTAACATGAGTGTTTCTTGTTCTTTGTAACAAGTGTTACATTAACATGAGTGTCTCTTGTTCTTTGTAACAAGTGTTATATTAACACGAGTGTCTCTTGTTCTTTGTAACAAGTGTTACATTAACATGAGTGTCTTGTTCTTTGTAACAAGTGTTACATTAACATGAGTGTCTCTTGTTCTTTGTAACAAGTGTTACATTAACATGAGTGTCTCTTGTTCTTTGTAACAAGTGTTATATTAACACGAGTTCTCTTGTTCTTTGTAACAAGTGTTACATTAACATGAGTGTCTCTTGTTCTTTGTAACAAGTGTTACATTAACATGAGTGTCTCTTGTTCTTTGTAACAAGTGTTATATTAACATGTGAGTGTCTCTTGTTCTTTGTAACAAGTGTTACATTAACATGAGTGTCTCTTGTTCTTTGTAACAAGTGTTATATTAACATGAGTGTCTCTTGTTCTTTGTAACAAGTGTTATATTAACATGAGTGTCTCTTGTTCTTTGTAACAAGTGTTACATTAACATGAGTTCTCTTGTTCTTTTGTAATAAGTGTTACATTAACATGAGTGTTTTGTTCTTTGTAACAAGTGTTACATTAACACGAGTGTCTCTTGTTCTTTGTAACAAGTGTTACATTAACACGAGTGTCTCTTGTTCTTTGTAACAAGTGTTACATTAACATGAGTGTCTCTTGTTTTTGTAACAAGTGTTATATTAACATGAGTGTATCTTGTTCATTGTAACAAGTGTTACATTAACATGAGTGTCTCTTGTTCTTTGTAACAAGTGTTAGATTAACATGATTTCTCTCTTGTTCTTTGTAACAAGTGTTATATTAACATGAGTTCTCTGTTCTTTGTAACAAGTGTTACATTAACACGAGTGTCTCTTGTTCTTTGTAACAAGTGTTACATTAACATGGTTGTCTCTTGTTCTTTGTAACAAGTGTTATATTAACATGAGTGTCTCTTGTTCTTTTGTAACAAGTGTTACATTAACACGAGTTCTCTTGTTCTTTGTAACAAGTGTTACATTAACATGAGTGTCTCTTGTTCTTTGTAACAAGTGTTATATTAACATGAGTTCTCTTGTTCTTTGTAACAAGTGTTACATTAACATGAGTTCTCTTGTTCTTTGTAACAAGTGTTACATTAACACGAGTTCTCTTGTTCTTTGTAACAAGTGTTACATTAACATGAGTTCTCTTGTTCTTTGTAACAAGTGTTACATTAACATGAGTTCTCTTGTTCTTTGTAACAAGTGTTACATTAACATGAGTGTCTCTTGTTCTTTTTTTTTTAACAAGTGTTACATTAACATGAGTGTCGAGTTTCTTGTTCTTTGTAACAAGTGTTACATTAACATGAGTGTCTCTTGTTCTTTGTAACAAGTGTTACATTAACATGAGTTCTTTTGTTCTTTGTAACAAGTGTTATATTAACATTGTCTCTTGTTCTTAACAAGTGTTACATTAACATGAGTGTCTCTTGTTCTTTTGTAACAAGTGTTACATTAACATGAGTTCTCTTGTTCTTTGTAACAAGTGTTACATTAACATGAGTTCTCTTGTTCTTTGTAACAAGTGTTATATTAACATGAGTGTCTTTTGTTCTTTGTAACAAGTGTTACATTAACATGAGTGTCTCTTGTTTTTGTAACAAGTGTTACATTAACACGAGTTCTCTTGTTCTTTGTAACAAGTGTTATATTAACACGAGTTTCTCTTGTTCTTTGTAACAAGTGTTACATTAACATGAGTGTCTCTTGTTCTTTGTAACAAGTGTTACATTAACATGAGTTTCTCTTGTTCTTTGTAACAAGTGTTACATTAACATGAGTGTCTCTTGTTCTTTGTAACAAGTGTTATATTAACATCGAGTTCTCTTGTTTTTTGTAACAAGTGTTATATTAACACGAGTTCTCTTGTTCTTTGTAACAAGTGTTACATTAACATGAGTGTCTTTTGTTCTTTGTAACAAGTGTTACATTAACATGACAGTCTCTTGTTCTTTTGTAACAAGTGTTATATTAACATGAGTGTCTCTTGTTCTTTGTAACAAGTGTTACATTAACATGAGTGTCTCTTGTTCTTTGTAACAAGTGTTACATTAACACGAGTTCTCTTGTTCTTTGTAACAAGTGTTACATAAACATGAGTGTCTCTTGTTCTTTGTAACAAGTGTTACATTAACACGAGTTCTCTTGTTCTTTGTAACAAGTGTTACATTAACATGAGTGTCTCTTGTTCTTTGTAACAAGTGTTATATTAACATGTTTGATTTTTCTTTGTAAAAGTGTTACATTCTCGATGTTCTTGTTCTTTGTAACAAGTGTTACTTATTAACATGAGTGTCTCTTGTTCTTTGTAACAAGTGTTATATTAACACGAGTGTCTCTTGTTCTTTGTAACAAGTGTTATATTAACATGAGTGTCTCTTGTTCTTTGTAACAAGTGTTACATTAAACATGAGTGTTCTCTTGTTCTTTGTAACAAGTGTTACATTAACATGAGTGTCTCTTGTTCTTTGTAACAAGTGTTACATTAACATAGAGTTCTCTTGTTCTTTTAACAAGTGTTACATTAACATGAGTGTCTCTTTTTCTTTGTAACAAGTGTTACATTAATTGAGTGTCTCTTGTTCTTTTGTAACAAGTGTTATATTAACACGAGTTGTCTTTTCTTTTTTAACAAGTGTTACATTAACATGAGTTGTCTTGTTCTTTGTAACAAGTGTTACATTAACACGAGTGTCTTGTTCTTTGTAACAAGTGTTATATTAACATGAGTCTTTGTCTCAAGTTTACATTCTTGTAACTTGTTCTTTAAAGTGTTACATTAACATGAGTGTCTCTTGTTCTTTGTAACAAGTGTTATATTAACATGGTGTCTCTTGTTCTTTGTAACAAGTGTTACATTAACATGAGTGTGTTCTTGTTCTTTGTAACAAGTGTTACATTAACATGAGTTCTGTTGTGTCTTGTTCTTTGTAACAAGTGTTACATTAACATTGAGTTCTCTTGTTCTTTGTAACAAGTGTTATTATTAACATGACTGTCTTCTTGTTCTTTGTAACAAGTGTTATATTAACATGAGTTCTAACATTTCTTTTGTAACAAGTGTTACATTAACATGATTGTTTCTTGTTCTTTGTAACAAGTGTTACATTAACATGAGTGTCTCTTGTTCTTTTGTAACAAGTGTTATATTAACATGAGTGTTTCTTTGTTCTTTTGTAACAAGTGTTACATTAAACATGAGTGTCTCTTGTTCTTTGTAACAAGTGTTATATTAACATTGGTCTCTCTTTCTTTGTAACAAGTGTTATATTAACACGAGTTCTCTTTTCTTTATAACAAGTGTTACATTAACATGAGTGTCTCTTTTCTTTGTAACAAGTGTTATATTAACATGAGTGTCTCTTGTTCTTTGTAACAAGTGTTATATTAACATGAGTGTTTCTTGTTCTTTGTAACAAGTGTTTACATTAACATGATTGTTTTCTTGTTCTTTGTAACAAGTGTTATATTAACGAGTTTTTTGTTCTTTGTAACAAGTGTTACATTAACATGAGTGTCTTGTTCTTTGTAACAAGTGTTATATTAACA